>NW_010973209.1:1853581-1857938 GCF_000737465.1 Haliaeetus leucocephalus | reverse complement strand
AGGAGGGTGGCCGGGAACCGGCGGGCGGGGGGAGGATGAAGAAGAGGAGGAGGAGACGGTGCTTTTCTCCTCGTCGCTACCGAACCCTTCGCGACAAGCCCCATTGCACTCGCCCAACGCCCCGGCCCACCCCGTGAGGAGAAGGGTCAGCGCTAAAAAAAAAGAAAAAAAAAAGAAAAAGAAAAAAGATTTATTAATTTCGTTGTGTGGTTTGTTTTTGTTGTTTTTTTTTTTTTTTAACACCTGCCAGGTTGCACGAGACTATGAACACAATAACAGTCACTGAATGTACAACAAACATACACAATTAAATAAGAGAAGGGGCAGAGCAAAACAGCCCGAGCAGTCCGAGAGGTGCAAGTTCAGGGTGCTTGGGTTTTGGTTTTTTCTCTTTTTTTTTTTTTATTCCTCCAGGAAAATACCAAATCGGACCCCGAACACCTGCAAGGAACAGCGTTAGGCCTCCAAGGAGGCTGCAGCAGGGCCCCGTCTTCAAGCAAAACATGGCCCCTGCAGACAACCGGGAGGACTCCAGAGTTAAACTCCTGTGGGACATGACTTCAGAGATAGATCTTTGGGTAGTTCTGGTTTAAAAATAATAATAAATCCTATACCTTCTGCACTGCAGAAACTGGAAAAAAAAAAATCCATGCAAATGGTTGTCTTTTCTTTTTTTTTTTTTTTTTTTTTTTTTTTTTTTTTTTTTTGTCGTCTTTCTAAAAGCAGACCCTGCCACTTCTGCAATCACTGTAGCTCCTTACTTTGGAAGGAAAATTCACGATAACTTCCATTTCCAGGGATGCTTCTTTTACAATGAGGCATTCGTTTAACTTGGGACACCATGAATCACTTAATGCAGGTACCGAGGACACTGCTGTTGCTGTGGGACAGAGTAGAAACTTTGATAGGGAAGATTGAGTTCAAAAATGCCATTTTAAAATTGTTTTCTGGAGCACGTTGTAGTCTTCAGCTTTAAATAACTGCTACAATTGTCCTCAGTCTGTGATCCTTTCCAACAAAGGTGAATAGAGCAGAACATTGAAACCCCACATCTGCAGTATCATTAAGGGGAACAAGTTTGATGTTCATCTACAAAGACAATAGACCTTTTAAGACTTTAAAATTGTTCCTGTAGGGCAGTATCCGCCTGGAATATCCCATTTCCAAGCCTCCCATTTTCCTACTACTCACACTATTTCTGACTCGTTATTACATCATCTAGCAGCCTGAAGAAAGCCAAGACAAAATCTCCCTTCTCTTCTCCCACACCGACACCATTGCAACACCCAACACTGTAACTCAGAAGCCCTCAGCGACACGACTCCAAACGAATTAGTGGGAACTGCAGTTGCTTGGCCACGCTGCTGAAGTCCATGGGCTCCCAAATGCACTGAATTTGAAGACACTCATCACTGCGCTCTGGTCCTCATTAACTTTGCCAATCTCATTAATGCCCCACTACGGTGGTACAGCAAGAGAAGCAAAATCCCAGGAACAAATTAATCCACATTTTGGCAAGTCACTTGAAAGCTACCTCAGAACAGTTCTGAGCTAGCCAGTGTCTTCAATCTGATTTATTTTACCACGCACAGTAACTATGTTCACGCCATATTAACAGATATGTTAATTACCAAAGCAATACCTGCTACAAGGCTTTGCCCACAAGGAACCAGACTTTCTCTCGTCTAGTCTGAGCGTGAAGTTCTCTCACGTCTTAAGAGCTTTAACTGCATAAGGCCTGATACCACAACATGTAAACAGCCGTAGCGCTGACTCGCACGGGTAATCCTCATCTAAATCTGTGGGAGTACTTACGCAAAAGAGTCCCACATTCACACTCAGTGCGGCCCAAGAGAAAATGAATCAAAAACCCCCTCTCTCAGTTCTTCAGTCTCAACGGCCATTAAGACAAAACATCCTTCTTGGCTTTTGTTTTATAAATAAATGTATCCTATTATGCACAGACATTCTGGGAGGAGTTTTCAGGCAGTTAATGGAGGTTTAGACATACACAGTATATCCCATCAGGAGTCAGTGGAGCTGTAGTCATATTCTTGCAAATACCAGAATGTGTTAAATAACCAACCAACAAGAACTGTGAAGGAGAATTATGTAAGGGGAAAAAAAAAAAAATACACTGCCTTAAAAGATAAACCTTCTCTTTCCCTTTCTCCTGGTCCCTAAAGATAACATGAATTCTGTACATAGACCAGGTCCACCAAAGCAGGCAACCCTCACAGATGGCTTTCTGTGTCCCATAAATAGTGGTCCACTAGCATGTTTCTTACGTGTTTCCTGAGTCCAGGGCTGGTCATGTTATGGAACTGTCCAAAGGAATTACAGTGCATTGCTAACAAGGTTATTTGGAAAAATCAGAGTAACCAACTCTCCATCCAGTCTTTGAGGAGAAAGATATGTCCACTTTGAGGTGGCAACAGAGATAACTACCCTGCCTCTTCAGAAGTGTGCTCCTGTACCCACATTTTCTCCTCGCACAACTATCTTCCGGTCACAGCAGAAGCTGCTAGCTATGCAGGCTATGCTGAGCCTTTTTTGTTTACAGGCAAAAAGGCCATTCTCCCTGCAAATACTGGAAGGGAAAAGAGATGACAGTGGCTCCCTACTACCCTTATGTGCTACTATGATTTCAATCAGTTTGTTCCACACGACCCAGGCTTAAGACTGCACTTTTCCTTCTTTCTGGAACTGCTTGGTAAAATAGGGCAGGGCAGACAGCATGTAAACAGTTTGAGGGCTGGAAAAAAAAAAAATAATTTAATGGACTGCTTCGGCACATCTTCACAGCTTCATCGTTATATCCATCCCCGCCCACGTACGCCAGGAGTCACCGCTTTGCTGCTGCTGCTCTTTTTCTCCAGGCAGTCTGCTCGCACTGAGCTGGTACGTTCCCTTTCACCTTGGCTGCTGAAACAAAGACACAGGAAGCAGTTCTGCCATATTCTGGCAACTTACATGATGTCCTCCTGTTTAACGGCTCCTATTAAAAATATACACACAATATGATCTGCCAGTTAGCCTTCTGTTAGGCAAGCTTTTTCCCATACAATTGAAATAAGAAGTTGTTTACTGGAGACACTTCCAAAAAGGAAAAATAAGGGTCAGCAGACATGCCAAAAATAAAGTCCAGAGCAAGCAGAGGTTTCACTTCTCCTCTTGTCCTTTTTGTTAAAAGCTGCATAAAATAGCATCCCAGAAGGATTCCGAGGGTACTTCTTCGTGGTCACTGGGGACCTAAACCCTTTTAAAGCATTAACAAGAGCTCCAAGATTTTAGTTGAAGATAAGTGAGCATATACTTTTAAAATATATTGAGCTCCAGGATGCCCATATATCTGGGCTTTCAGGGCCGGTTACAAGTACAAGCAAATGACACCACAAGGCTTATTCATTCGTGTTCTGCTGAGAAAGTTCTTGGTTTAGTGATGTGCACTTCACTGCTGCCATTCCCGTTGGTGGTTGTAGTGATTATGTACTGGGTGGTTTGCTGCTGACTGCTTGTTTGTGATTCCAAGGTATCTGTGTGGGCTGGTGGCTGGGAAACGCCGACCTGTACCTCGCTGGAGAGCGAAGAGTTTTGTTTGACATCCAGATCAGACTGACCTTCAGATATCACATAGTGAGTCTGCATGGGGGAATATAAAAAATAAGTAATAATCATTGCATCTTCTGTAACTTTTCTGTTCTAATAGTCTAACTTTCCTGTTGCTGTGCTGGAAGACATTTTGGTACGAACAAGGAACTCTGAAATTAAGGTGTATTTCATTTAAATGTATTTGAGAGCAACATAACCTTTGTCCTTTGTTTTGAAGTGCATTGGACTGCTTTGCATTTGGTTAAACTTACAAATGGTTAAACTAATTACACAATTAACCCATCACTACAAATTTAAAAAGCGATTTTTAATACAGCTACTCTGAAAGTTTTTTCCCTTTTCCACGTGTTCTAGCACAAGTTGCATTTCCAGTGTCCAATATCAACACAGCACAACAGCCTGCCTCCTTATGCTGGACTGCTTACAAGGTAAGATAGCAGTAACTCTTCTTATTTTGTAATCCTACAGGTAACAGAAAGCTATCAAAAAGTTTCCAGAAACTGTTCTGAAATTTGGTTTAATGGACACAGCTTAGTTATAAATATTTTTAAGACTAATCAATACCACTAAATCATACCTTGTCCTGCAAATGTGATTAAGTGAACACTTTAAACTTGAAGGAGTCATGCATACAAGGGCCAGGCAGCATAGGCCTTGCAAATGGCTAGATGCACTATTTGCAGTCACCACATAAAGGAATATGATGCTATTTCGGGGGGGGGGGGGGGCGGGGGGCAAAAAAACA
>NW_010973209.1:1812383-1853571 GCF_000737465.1 Haliaeetus leucocephalus | reverse complement strand
AAAATAGATGGCTTTTTGGGGGGGGGGGGGACGGGGGGACAAAACCAAAAAAAAAACAAAAAAAACCAAACAAAAAAACCCCAAACAAGTCTTTTCCATGACGCTCAAGAGATTATTTCTTGCCTTTTGTAACCTGAAGTTTACAACATTACTAGGTTTGACCCATAGCACTTTTCTCCTTAGTTCATGACACAACACATTGTATCATTTCTTCACTGTTTTGCCTATGGATTCTGCCCAGCATGCAACTCGCTACCACTGTTACAGAAAGCCAATGCCCTTTTGGACTGTACAGTCTGGACCTCTTTAGGTACACCATTATTCTCTACTCTCTGTGCCCAGTCATCATTTTAGCATTCCTTTAACCTTCAAACTGAAGGCTTTAAGCCTGATACATTACTCTGGGTGAAAAGAAAAGGCTGTGATTTTTTCCTTACCTGAGTAACTGCTTTCACTTGCCCTGTGTTGACAGTGGTGACTGGTGTACCTACAGCGGTCTCTGTGATCACATACTGGCCTTGGGGAATGGTCATCATCTGAATCTCAGATGCTAAAAAATGGAAATTGGGCAATCAAGACCTTCAAACTCAAAGACCACCTTAAAAGATAATGTCTTAATGTCAGCAAGATTTCAAGCCTGAAACAGTCGTTGTTGATTAGAAATTCAGGTAGCGTAAAGTCTTGTAAAACTCTACAGGCCTCAACAGAATTATGCCAGCTAACATCAGCTGCAGATTTGGCAATTCATACCTAGACAACACATCCTGTTCTCACCCAAGAAATCCTAGAATTACCATCCAGAGCTGCATGGACATGAGAAATCATTTCATGTCACCCTCATGTTCTGTACGATTCTTTCAAGCATCCTTCCAAATTTGAACAAGCTGCTATCCAGCACATGGATTTTTGCTGAATGCAAGTTCCTTGGAATAAAGGAGCCCAGTCTACCTGCCCAAACCACACACCAGATCATTACGGACCTACGGCAGAAGAGCCAGTACAACCATTTTCATTTGTCTGAAACTGTTTATCTTCTTAGATCTCTATGAATATTAATCACGAAACTTAATGAGCTCTGAAAATACTATCCCATTTGGTAGCTGGAGAAATGGAGCACGTATTAGTCCCACACGCTAGCCAGACTACTAGGAAGAGCTACTGCTGACACTTACAATAACTCCGAAATGAGTTCCACGTGCTGGGAAGATACGTGTGCTGAACTGAAGATCCTTGTTGCTGCTGGAGGGCTTGGTTTGGTGTCGATGTAGTTGTCTGCATCTGTGAGGGGCTGAGTTCCTGCTGAGATTGCTGTGAGGAGGGACTCAAAGGCTGACCACCAACCTAGGGGGGGGAAAAAAAAAAAGGAAAAAAAAAAAAGGTGTACGTGTTCTCAGTGTACTAAGGATTGCATACCTCTGTTCTGTTACAAACATATCCTTCTTAAGGGAAAACACAGGGGCTTATATTCTATAGCATATCGAGTACAAGAACTGCAAAGCTCTCCTCCAACTTGCTTCACTCTATGGTTAGTAAGCCGAGACCCGGAAACTGAAATAGAGACGTTCCTTGCCAAAGGTTATGTAGCAAGCCTGTAGCAGGGAACCGAGATTAGAGGCTAAATAATACCCAACAGCATGAAGAGCTGAACTTCAAATATTTAAGGAATGCCAGTTTCCATTTACATCTTTCAACTGGCTAAGTTTATTTAAGCTGAAAATTTGACTGTTCCCAGCCATTTATCTCTATCTTGTATACATTCTTGGGGCGGGGGGGAGGGAACCCCAACCCCCCCACCCCAAAAAAGACACAAAACAAAATGCCCCCAGACACCCTAGGAACATCTGGGGACTATCTGATGATCTCAGAGATGTTAATTTGAAAGCCATTTCATGTGTGGTCCTTTAAATGACATAGAAAAGACTATCTCCTGCATCAGCACATGTAATATGCCAGCTGAGCAGACTGGTAGGGAAAACATTTCCTGCAAGAAGAGAAGAGTGAAATACCTGTGATGATGACTGAGTTGCTGGCGTTGGCTCTGTGACCTGGATGTGCTGCACCTGGATAGCATGCTGCGTGTATGTCTGGGGGTCATGAAGCTGCCCAACGTCCACTGTGGAGTGCTGGGACTGGTGAGGTGAGGTAGCCTGGGTAAAAAAAAAAAAAAAAAAAAAAAAAAAATCAAAGCAGAGGTGTATACTTCAAATTCTTTGCAAAAGCAGCCATGTAAACCTCTTCTGTGATACAAGGTCTGGAACAATGAGGTATGGACCTTAGTGAGGCCACACAGCACTCCTTGTTCAAGCCTGTGTTTACCCTCTTTGCACTCCTAGGAGATAAAGAAGTACACTTAACAGATGTAATGCACCAAGATGGTTACATCTCGGTGATATCAATGGAAAGGACTTGCCTAAAGTCATGCAACCTGTCTGTGACAGCAGCTGGACTCAAATCAAAGGGTCTGGAAACCAGGATGAGTGTCAACCACTGGACCATCCTTCTTTGTAAGCATCTGTCTATAAAACGTATGCATATCCACTACTGTAGTTTGACGTAGCTCTGTATCAAGACAAGTGCTCAGTCTTACTGATGAAAGGCTTTTTTGAGCAACACCTGCTAATGATACCAACTGGAGTAGTTTAATTACAAGTCTCAGACCTTGATAAAATTAAATATGAGCTGCAGGAATCAGTTTTCATGCTCTTGTTTTGTTAGAACAGCCACAGTCAATATTAACTGGGGCCATTTTTTAGGCCTTTATTAATCAAATTCATAACTTAATTTGTAATGAGGGGGCAGAGAGAACACCAAGTATCAGCTTCAAATACAAACACATGGTAGTTTCAGCTTCACCTGGTGGGTAGTAGATTTGAAGGCTATGGTGATTTCTTACAGCTGCCTGAGTTATTTTCCTCAGTTCAGTTACTCTAGTTACCCCCTGGTTTTATTTTTAGGAGGCTGTTGAGCATCATAGAGAATGAATATTCTAATAGATGATATGAAGGAAAAAAGCAAGTGCTTTCTGTACTTCCAAATTTTGGCTCTGGCTCACTGAGAACAAGTACGTAAAAATTAGTCTTCAACTGCAAAAATGGGTCACCCACTGACCCACTTTTCCAGTTGCTGGAAAACCTTCCTAGAGCAGACTTGAGCAAAAGTGCCCAGATGGGTAGAACGAAATTAGGACTGTGTCAATGTCTCCAGCAAGCTGACCAAGACCGGCAGGACTATTTATGCCCAGTACACGACGCTTACAATGGGAACTCTATGCATTATCAATCAACTTATCTGTAAAAAACAGTCTGCACCACTTTTTTTAAGTACTCCTTAACACAATTCTGAGCGCTACAGCCCCCAGAAAGCACAGGCTTGATATGGAGGGGATCAAAAGCACATCAAGTCCTCCAAAAGGTTACTCACCTGGGCCACTTGAACAACCTGCAGCTGTATGTGCTGAGGCTGCTGCAAGCCAGTTGTGGATTGAGACACAGGGATGTACTGGATTCGCTGGTAATCTCCCTGGGGAGTTCGATAGTCTGTTGTGAGGGTCTGGGATATCTCCGTCATTGCCTGTGTCAGTAAATCTGTTGTCTGAGCAGGTAAAGAGAGAGATACAGACCATCATCACATATTGTCTACTGGATTGAATACTTCTGCAGGGCTGTAGTTCTTTCATCACACTGAATCTACATCTACACCACTCAGCCTAGTCATTTATTTACAAGAGCTTCATATGTACAGAGGATGGGGTCATAAGCAATCACCAGGAATCATCCACTAGGATTGCTCTCTTCTAACTGCTAATCAGGACCATTAAGGGCTAACTTAACATAAAATAATAAAATAGTAATTTTAATGTTCTGACTTAACAGAACTATTAGACAACAAAAATCCTGCACTTGTAAAGAGCTGACTTAGTTTCCAAGTCAAAAAGTGCTTCTCAGATGTATTCTACCTTTCCTCCTCACTTGCCAGAAGGATACTTTTCTTGACAACTGTATTTCTAAAGTGTGTAAAGACACTTAGCAACTAACTAATCAGGTTTACGAAGCCAACAGCATCCTGATTGAATCTGCCCATTTTCAAGCCAAACAGTCTTTTATCCAGTTTCAGTCTTGAAATGGGAAGCCTTAAACTGTGATTAATAAGATTTTTAAAACTATGCAACATCCCCACACCACTAAAGGACACAAGACTGATTTTCTAGTCTCAGCTTTCAATTCCATAGCAGCTGATGTATTAACAGTGGAGAGATCAGCCACTGGAGGTTCATATCACTCAGTACTGCACTGTCCAAAGGATTACAGAGAAATCTTGTCTCCTCTGAACAGAGTTTGACCCAGTCCCCAGTCACTGTTAAACACGTCCTCTTGATCCCGAGAACTGCAAGCACCTCAGGAGAACAGTCCCAGTGAAAATCCATGAGATGAGTATTCCTGAGTTAATTAGCCATGTGTGAAATTATTACGTGGAGTCAGTAGCACATGGGTCTGAATGAAAGAAGGGAGTGGAGTAGGGGAAAAAAGACAAATCCTTCGAGCTCCAGAAAGAAATACATAATTCCTGGCAGAGCCAAACCACACCACAGATCCAGGAACAGAAATGATCTCAAATAATGTCCTAACAGACCTTTTAAAATTACATCTGCCAAATAAACACTAAGACTACTATACCAGAGGGCTTCCGTTCTGTTTGTTTCCCTCCATTGGCCTGATTTAACATGTCTGGAATCCTTACCACAACAGTCTCTCCGGTAGAGCTGTCAGTGGTTAGAACAGCAGGAGTGGAACTGATGACAGCTGTCGCCAGCGGAGCGTGTATCGTGTTAGGGAGCTGAGCAAACTCTGGGTGCTTCTTGCGAATATGTTGTACCATCTTTGTCTACAAAGAGATGCAAAAGCTCATTAGAAAGACGGTCAGTAACTCTGCCTCAGGCCAGCTGAAATCAAACAGCCCTGCGGACCGCAGCTTTTAAGTTTCCCTCAGTAAGGCAGCATCAAGATTCACACTATGGGATGCTTTGGCCAGCAAGAAGGAAGCAAAGATCACCAAGTTTCTGCTGATTAGAGCTATCTGATACTGAAGTATTGCCCCAAACATCACATCCCATAAGCTTTTTACCCCAACACAGCCGAATATTCTGGGGACCTTTTCCAGAGTTACCTTTTCTGTATTTTGTTTCCCTACTCCTCTCCCTTGTCACTGTTACTGAGAATTTTCCAAGTTTTTCCATTTGTGACTGCACTCTGATAACATTTCCATTTCTTTCTTCAAGCTCAGGCCCTCTATTTAGGGAACCTTTTTGCCATAAAATGAGCAGGTTCCGCTCCGCTCCGTATTGTCAGCACGCAGCACGAAAGCAGCACTCTGACTCAGAATGAAAGAGCTCTGCTTGTGGACTGACAGATGACAGAGACCATGGTGAAAAAGCATCACCAGAGAGGTGCTGTCTTCTGAGGCTACGAGACAACCCCCATACCTTACTGCTGTACTGCTTGGAACAGTGAGGACAGCAGACCGGAGGAGTGGCTATGGTGCCTGTCAGCTGGGTGTGGGTGCTCAACATGGGATCTGGCTCTCCTGGGCCCGCAGGGCGCAGTTTCCGAATGCTTGGAGGTAGCTCAGCACCAGGATGGTTCTTCAGGATGTGTGCTTTGCGTTTACTGGCACTCTTGTACACCTGCAGGGTTAAGACTTAGAATTAAAATGGTGTAAACCTGATGTCTGTGCAAAAAACAGCTACCAGTTATCTTTATCTGGAAGGTCTGAATGTCGCTTTAGACGGCATGTTTAGTTAAATCCCAAACAATTACAACATAATGCATAAATATACATACCCCTTCCCATGTTTAATCAACTTGTAAAAGCAACTCCTTCCTGTGTAGCACACAGGAGCCATCTGAGAACATGTGCCACAATAAAACATCAAAGCAGGACAGGAAGGTGAGAGGAGAATCTTTTTTGCCTGATACTTGAAGGTCAAATGTCAAAGAAGCCACTGATCACCAAAGTTGTAATTTGTCCAATGTTCATTTGTCATGAGGGTTAATGCCTCCACTCTTGCACAAAGCATCAAACCGTTTTAATAGCCTTCAGCGATCAACGTATTTTTAAATTCTTTTTAGGCACTTCAACAAACAAATATTCTGTGATATTTTTTAAAACTATCTGGTTTTTTCCCTTTAAACAAAAGGAAGGAGGCATCGTGGAAGAATATGCTGAGGATAAGGACAGTCAAAATACACTCCCTGGTAAATAAAGGCCTACATGCGTAAAAAGCAAAGGCCAGGGAATAAGAACATGAACCCCAAGGGAGCACAGAAGAAGCTTCAGGCTCTACTGAACACTGGGAAATTACTGGCATGTGACTAAGCAGCTTGAAATTAAAGGTGTTAGAGACTAACTTTTAAAAGTGATACAGAAACCAAAAGAAATAAGTGTTCAGGAATTATAGACAGGTTACTTAGTCCTGGATTGCAAAAAGTGATACAGGAATAAGGGTGAGTGACTGCTTGCTGGATGACAGTATTTAAGTTTTCCTACTCCAAAGACAGCAGAAAAGGAGAACTGCAGTTTTCAATTAGCATTCAGCTGCCTTGGCCTAAGTGCATTTCATCTTAATTTTTTTTTAATTTTTTTAATATTTTTTTTTTGACAGTCCTACAGGAATGTTGCTGGCAAGCACCTCAAAAAAAGCTACAAACCCTGCCAGGTGTTTCTATGCAGAAACAAATTGGTTGCACAGAGGTCTAGGACTGAGCTACCCTCCAAGGGGTGACTTCCTTACATACCTTATCACAGTACTGACAAAAGTAATCTCTGTTGGGTTTGATGATGGGCAACGTGAGCTCTGGCACCTCTTCTATTTTCATGTCTGGGTGTCTCTTTGATAAATGGTTCACCTTAGGAGAAACAAACACAGAGAACAAGAGAGCATATTACAGCTGGAAGCCAAGCAATTGCTTCTTCTCCTAGACATGGATAACAGCCAAACCAAAACTGTAACAATGCTCGCCAGCAGCACCGGAAGCATTTGCTGCTGCAAGGGTTATTCACATTCATAGTCAGCTGCTGAAGGTAAACATGTCTTACTAGATCTCATTTACAGTTTCTCTAATCAAACTAAGATGGGAAGGGGTAAAATAGCTTGCCAGAACTCTCTTGCAGCTGCGAGCGAGGTAATTAAAGGGCCTCTGTCCAGGGAGGCCTTTGCTAGCAGAGATCACAACCCTCATGAAATATTTGCAAATAAGATCTCCTGGTGCGTAACACCCTTTACACAGTGGCAGTTACAGGACATGGCCAGGAGAGGCCCCTCAAGAAGGGGGAGAAACAAAGAATAGGAAGGACAGGAAAACTGAGGCAGTAAGGCTGACCTAGGCAATATATTAATCTCATGTTCTGTTAAATACATTACACATCAATCAGCATTACTTAGTGTTGAAATACAGTAGTGACAACCAGACATGCAACACAGGCAATGAAATACACAAAGACACACATTTGCTGAAGAGATAAGACACACAGGGTTAAAAAAAATATATATAATCTCAACTCAGCTATAAAATTCTCCCAGTTTCACAGCATCCTTGTGTACCAACCATTGGAATTCCATCTTTATTCCTTAACTATTTACCAAAATTGAGTACAGAAGTTATAAGAGAAGCTAGAGCACACAGACACTCACCAGCATCCCCCTCCGGCGAAAACCCATCATACAGAGTCGGCACTTGAACATGAAGCTTTCATAGTCAGTGGAAGCTATCCGAGGCTTGAATGTTTTTGAGCGGCTGATTCGATCAGCTTTCTTGGCCTCCCTCTCTGGGTTGTGCATCCTCTGCATGTGCTCTCGCAGTTTGTCTTTCCTCTAGGGAAAGAGCAAATCGGGAAGAAAAGCATCAGCGCCACTTACTGCCTGACTACCTGTTACAAGGAAGAACTACAACGTAAGGTGTTCAGAGATCTCTCTTCAACTTTTCCTCTCCAGTGCTGCCATGAGATACAGTTGCATGCTCAGTGTTGGACAGCTCAGCAGAAATCCTTTGGGCTTAGGTTTATCCTTCAAACCAAGCTGAGGTTGCTCAGCCACAAAAGCAGAAGCCAAACTAATGCTAATTTAGCAGCCTCTGTGAGAATGAACCCCTCCGCTCTGGCTTTTCTTTGAATTTATCTAAAATATTAGCGCTCAACTCGGTACGGCTGGAAACTTGCATCAAATAATGCTCTTGACTGAGGAGGACCTCATGTCTTACAACAGTGCTGAACCTACTGCCCAGATGCAGTCCAGCCTCTCTGGACATACACTGTCTAGAATATGCTTCTTCACCCAAAAGTATCCAGTCCCTCAGTATCCCATAAGAAACTAAGTGACAAGGAGCAAGCTGCTGCCACCACAGTTTACCTGGCTCACAGTCTGCTCCATCTGTTCTGGTGGGATCTGGAAAGGCATCTGGGTGTCATGTGCTGTCAAGATGGATGCCACAGACACAGGCACCTCGCCCAGGAATATTATTAGTCCACTGACATCAGCAAGAAGTTTTCTTAACTAAACTGATAGAAGCAATACAACCCAAGCACCTGGCAACTGGGCTGTATAACGATCCAGTTCTTAACGAGCAGACAGAAACTTCCTCTGTTATTAAATTATTACAAATAAGATCTGATAGATGAGACACCCTGTTAAGAGCAGAGCATGCTGGGGTGGATCTTGCCCCTCGTACATCAGAAATGAATGCTGTAGCTCACACACGACACAAAGCAGCGCGTGCAACTCGTGGGCAAGCCTAGCATGTTTACACATGGTGGTTTTTTCCACCTTGGAGAACATGAGCTTATCTACTTGAAGGAGGCTAAAGAATGGTCTGCTCCACCTGTATCAGGAATGACCCAGTCAAGAGTCATCTTACCTTGAACTGCTTGCCACACGTGGAGCACAGGAAGTCTTTGCGGTCTGAGTGTCGCAACATATGGAGTCGCAGCTTGTCAGGACGGCAGAAAGCCTTGTCGCATTCTGTGCACTGGTAAATCTTTTCTGAATGGAAGCTGCGTACGTGTTTCTTGACCTAGAATTGCAGATCATAGAAAAATGGAATTTATTCAAAAGAGAAGAGTGTGTGGTAAAACAGTCTAGGAAACTCTTAGCAAAGAGGAAAAAGAAAGAAAGGAAAAAGGTTTTAAGAGTTCTCTAATCTGCTTTGGTTTAAAAAGTATTTTATCAGAACAGTTGACATCTTGGCAATAGTTTCTATAAAGCCGTAACATCTTTATTATGCCTCTGGATGGATGATTTGATTTCCTTAAGACTGTTTCTTGAAGGCATCAGCTATTGCACAGTTGAGCACTTAATGGGCAGCAACAGTCCATGATGTACCAGTTTTACTGAATCATCCTTGAGTTAACACATTCATCTGATTTTCGTTATCTTTACTTCATTTATAAAGAAACCTAAACACGGGGACTAATTCCTTTCAATCAGAGAGAATGAGCTTGCAATTACAATTGGCAAAAATACCCCTTCGACAGAAAAGCATTTGCACGCCATTCCTGAAGGCCAACTACTTTTGCATGTTTGGGGACTATCCTTGAGCTCTTGAAGCATCTATTGGGGTTCCTCACCCTCCCGCAATGAAGTAACTAATGAGGTTTGACATTTGAAATCCAAGCACTACTCAAGAAATGGATCTCTAACTAAATCTTTATCATCTTCTAATACTGATCATACATGGAGCAACGTGGTATCTTTATCTGTTCCACATAAAAGTACTTAAGTAGGCAGCAATCTATGGTGACTAGACTTAATTATTCACAGAGCACCCAATGAAAAAAACATCTTTAAATTCCAAAATAGAGCTGAATAGCTGGAAAAAAGCCATGGGACCTTCTTCTGACTTGATCAGTTTCACAGGAAAGTTTATGGGGAATTAGGTTGCAGTACAGCATTTCTGAATCATCAACATTTTTCCTCATTCAACATTTACAGAAGATAAAGGGTTTTGCTGGGATAGAATTATATTACTAAACCACTTTTCCCCATCCTTTCCTCTTTAGCCTGTTGGATAGTCTATCAGTTCCTATTACTTGACTTAAACTGGATTTCTACATTTCAATTTAAGTCAGGCGGCTCAGCAAGACATAATCAACCTCTTTGTCCCAATAAAGGGTAATGAATATGTGCATGGTATGTCTCAAGTTTTTTTTCTTACTGAACATTGAAATAGCATCCTTAAATTCTATTAACTATCTTCTCCAATGGCTCTGCACACTGCACAAAGTAGTTACATTACTCACTACTCCACTGCAACCTCTCTGAAGCAGTGTGCAGAGAAGAATAAAGTACCCAGCTGAAGCCCAGGGGGCAAGTCAGGAAGCAGAGTATCCTGATCTGTTCTGGCATTTCTGCAAGGTGTTCAAATGAATTATCCTGACAAAAACAGTCAAGGGATTAAAGACGTAAAACACAATTGGTTTTGGTTCAGAGTTTTAACAACGAAGGACAAGGTGTATTCAAGTACAAGCTGCATACAGCAAAAGACAATTCCTTTTCGTGCCATGGATCTGTACTGACCAAAAGTAGTTGGGACCTCTGCTTTAGGCATTTTCTAGGGATAAAGGACCACCCATCCCACAGTACAGTGCCTTCTAATGCCAGACTGAACTACTACATCTAATGATTTAGTGGAAAGAACACTGCAATGGCGTAAGACAACATCTAGCAATGCTTGGTCACTCTTCCTTTTTAATTTCTGATTGACATGGATCCCTTTATCTTGTGCAAATGGACTGACATGCAGCATTACACAATAACAGTACTGAAAAATTCATAAACAAGAGTGCTTGCAAGAGACCCAAAGGCAATGCTTCAAATCAGGATGGCATCTCACCTGGATAAAATCTGGAAAGCGTTTTTTGCAGGTAGGGCAGGTGAAATAGCCATCATTGACATGGATGGCCACATGATCTTTAAGCAGATCCAAGCGGTCAAAGGACTCGGGACAGAAAATGCAGGAGTATGTTTTCTGGTCCATGTGGAACTTCATGTGGCTCTCGAGAGCACCGCTGTTGATGAAGCCCTTGTTGCAGATGTCACAAGTCAAAGGGCAGTTCCCTTCCCGTCCGTGAAACCTCAAGTGCTGATCCAGTTTGTCCTTTTCGCGGAAGGCCTTCCCACACTGGAGGCATTTGAACGGGCGAAAGGATTTCCGTATGAACAGGTGCTGAAGAGCTGCGTTCTGAAAGAAACATCGAAGAGACCACTAGCTTTTATTATTATGTATGGATTTCACATCCAAATATTTTCAAGATTAAATATACCAGATAATCAGTGAACCTAAACTTAAAAAAACCTGCTTTTGCATTGTAGACACTGTCTCCATTTTACAGAAGGGAAGGCTGTGACAGGCAGAAGTTAAGGGACATACCTGCAGTTACACACTGAGGTAGGAGAACAAAATGCAAGAGTTTCCTCTCCAGTCCTTGTTTTCTGCTGATTTAGCTAACTTTTCTCTTTAGCGTGGCAATTTTTCTGTAAAATAAAACTAAGTCCCCTCTGAAGTACAGACCTGGGCCTGAGAAAAGCTGCAATTCCAGCTAACTGTTGGGTTTGGGTCACAAATTCAGCCACCATACAAAGGAAAGGCAAGCTAGGGCCCTGTCTTTCACGCATGAGCAAGGTTAATGAAATTCCACAGCCCTTTACAAAATGAGCTTCTGCACCAAAGTTCACCAGAGATGTGCAGCAGTGGTTTAGCATTGTGGGGAAAACTTATAGTGGAGCTGAGATGCTGGTCTAAACCTAAACATTCAAGAGATGCTGGTCTAAACCTTTTTGTTATTATCAGAAAGAATAGATTTTCAAAACATTACAGCAGGGGCAGAATGGCAGGTTTACAAGCAACAGGTAAGAACTTGTGAGCAATTCGCCTGTCTTTGCCATTTAGCATATATCGTGTGTGAGAGCCTGAAAATGAAGAAGAAAGATGAAAGACAAACACACTGGTGCTAAATCAAGAGGAACTCTGGTAGATTCTGTTGTCTATTCAAAGGGCAGTTGATTATACACAGTCAAACTTGAAATTGCTTTTCTTGGTATTGCAAGAAACTTTAAGGATATTGTGAATTGAGCATAATGTGTGTTGTGCAAATACTAATTTTAAAATTTAATATACTGGGCTGCTCTTCTCTGTTTTTCTCCACTCTTACTGTGCACAATTTCTCTTCTCAGCCCCTGCTTTTTTTTTTGGTGTGTGCTACCTTTTGTGTTACATTTCATGATTGTTGCCTTTTCCCTTTCTCCCCTTTCCCTTCAGATAAAAAAGTTATAGGCCCATCCCAGTCCCGATACCAGCACTGTCTGCTGGAGGAACAGATGCTGCTGGACATGTTGCCTGTAGAAATAGGCAGGCGTGCCCTGCGCCTGCATTTCAATATTGGATGAGAACTTTTATGCTGGATAGTTGCAAAGCTAGAAGTCAGTCACATCTCTGCATGCATGAAATCCCACAGCACACGCTCACCCATACTGTACTGATAGAGTACACTGCAATACTTCCATTTCTCTGCAAGAAGTCTAAGGAGTATTTACTCTTCCCCAAAATAAGATCCATACACTGTCATTTATTGATGTCTTCTCTTTTCAGATGCTACACACAGAATCTACATCATGATAGTTAAGAGAAATAGCGCTAGAACATGGCTGGCACCTATGCTTACACACATTCAATATTACATACTTCTCCATGAGATACGTTCAAGACTTCTGCAAACAGATTTCCCTGGTTTCCTCCCTCCTTTTCTCGTGGGAATGTCTGGGCTGACATTTGCTGTGTCCCTTACATGTGTGCCAACAGTTGACACTGAGTAAAGTTAGGAGCTCTTCTGCTGGAATGAGGAAACAGCTTGGGAATACTGTGAAATGCTGTGCTAGAGATTAAACTAGTGAACCTGAATGATCCTTTTCACCATCTGAACTGCAGAGGGAAACCTATACTTTCATTCCAAAAAAAAGGAACATGAGAGCAACTGTTTTGCTATAAAAAAAGCTAACAGTTTAATACAGGAGCCCCAAATGAGCCCTCCCATGAATTGTCATCATCTCCATTCTCCATTTTACAAGTGGAGGAGTGGAGACAATGGGAAATACACAGATGTGCTGTAAGTCACACCATGAGCTGCAAAGGCTGCACAGACATGTGCTGTGTAAAAATTAATGTGTTGCTTGGAGTCAGGAGGATATAATTTTCCCCTTAACTACAGGGATAAGCTAATAAAACAAATAGTTGTAGGGATGCCCTTCAAGTTCTTAACTCCGCTATTACTGTACTTTGCTATTTGATCACTGGTACCTTACCAGTGATCTGACTGACAGCATAGCAGGCCAGACTTCTATACCATGTAAATCAACATAGGCCCATTGCTGTCTCAAAGGCTATAGAAGGGTGAAATGTTTTACTGCTCTTTGATTAGATAAGCTATCAACTAGAAAAACAGAAAAAGAGAACTAAGTGTTGTCTCATTTACTGATAACATTGACCCAGCGCAATTGCGCGAACAAATCCTCCAAAACTTTAAGATGGGTATTATAGTATTTCATCCAAGCAGTCTACTCTTATAATATTCACCTTAAATTTTCAATTAATTAGAACTAGAAGAATGCAAATTGTTATTCAGATAACACTTCGTTCTGGACATTGGTTGCTTAAAGAAGAACAAATCTGACAATTTACGATGCAGGGTCAATCAGGAAACACTAAACAGAAGTTTGACAAAACAACACGGAAGGCGATGTTGTTACGTACCATTTGATTAGATACAGCAAAAACCCAACGAAACAAAAAAACCAAACCAAACCTACCTGCAGCTCCAGCTGAGCAGGCAGCATTGAGGGAGAGAAAAATACTTATGTTATGCAATGGACTTTAAAACAGAAGCCTTGACTGCTGCAATAGTCACGCTTCTGCGGGTCACTACGAGGGCCAGCTCTTCTAGCTAGAGTTTACTCTTTACGTAGGCAAAACTCCTTTGAGGTTTTTGCCTCAGGAAACACTAAACAGATCTTCAAGGTTCACCCTGTAGTTAATAACTGCCCAAGGGGAGTTAAAGGGCAAAGATAAAAACCACAGATAATCTGGAAGGTGTTTTGTGACCTTTCATGTTTTCTCAGAGTTGATTAATAATGATGTAATGGGTACTGCAGAGCCACAGTGAGAATGAAATGCTTTTAGCAGAAGGGAATACTTAGGGCAGGATAACAACAGGGCAAGGATTAGAAGAGTAAAAAAGTTAAGGAGTAGGGACTTTTTTTAAAACCTCATCTTACTGTTTGTACTCTTCATTATACAACTGGTTGCATTCCTTTCAGCACGAAGGAAGTGACTGTGCTTTCCAAATCATATCCCTATCCCTGCCATTTGCTTCCTTAGAGTAAAGCAGTCACCTACACAAAGGACATTTTAGGATCAGGTCTGTATGTGTAAAAAAAAAAAAAAAAAAAGCGCAATTTGGAAATGCAGATGTTTTGGGGATCAGCCCACAGACGCTCTGGACGCTGCCCAGAACTGAATTAAAAACAAATGCTCATTTTGGCTGCAGACCACAATGTTCCTCTAATTTGTTACAAGAGTATCTTGAAGGATGCGTGTATCTCTTTTCAATGCTAAGGAGGTGACTGTCATAATTAAGGTCTGATCTCCAAGGAAACTCCATAGGCTGTAAAGCAGAGGCTAAAAAATGAACTGATCCTATTGGGACTTAAACCCTGGGGCACCAGAGATTAGCGCTTCCAGCTAGAATTAAAGCACTCTCAGAGCATCACTGCCCTAAACCTTCGAAAAGTTGAAGCAAGTCACAAAGAATTATTGTTTTTGAAAATTCAATCCTACATGAGTAATAAGGAAGAACTAGAGCTACACAGGTCTCCAGATCATAACCAGGAGTCAAGGCTTTCTACCTGTTCTTTGGAAGTGAATGATGTACTGCTACAGATCTTAAAACCAAATGTTTGCTTGCTTGTAATATTAAGTGCATGTTACTGTAAGAATGTGCTGTGAATAGTTGAATTGAATGAGTGCTCATAGGATGCTAGAGCTTGCTGTGACTTTTCAGTGCTTAAAAAGTAATGCTTACTAGTGTACTACTCTTATCTCAAGTTCCCATTGCTTGCAGTCTGATGCAATATGAAAAGGTGCTATGCAACCATCCATCTGCCATTCTGCCAGTGCCCCTATCTTGAAACATCTCCAGAACTCTACCAAACATGAGCTGCCAGATGTATGGAAAGTTGGGGAGATTTGGAGAGACAAACATGTCACCAAGGACTAAACCACCACTGCACTCCTCTTAGTTCATCATCCATTTGTGATGAACTTCCAGGGAACAAAAGCTAAGCCACAAGACAAAGAAGTAACAGAATTTCTGTCCTTTTCTTCCCACATTTACTGTTTAAGAAGATGTTAAGTTCACATCTTGGGTTCAAAAGTTCAGGGAAACAGGCAACACTTTCTCTTCCCATTACACCCAGGCCTCAACTTTCTACTGAGGAAGTTGTGGCATATCATAAGCAGTAAATACCCACACTCTTTACTGTCAAAAACTCAGCATCTGTCTTTGTTATCCATCCTTCAATACATTCAGTAAAAATCCCTCAAGCTTTTAACATACAAAAATCAAATTACTGGTAGAAACTTGTCATTCAGAGAACACAAGCATTTTGTATGGTTAAGAATTCTGCAGTCTTAATGTGCCTGAGCCAAATTCTTCCTTCAGGATACACCGCTGCCTTTATGGGGTAACACCACCACTGGTCTCGCATATATATTGCTATAAACTGAAAGCAAAATTTGGCTCGACATCTTCCTATTCGGAACAGTTAGTCAACTCTTTTCTAATCCTTTCTCATCCCCTAAAAATGAAGTCTTACCCCCATTGCAGCTGTTCCTTTCTGTAATCAAAATTTTACACATGGAAGAAAAAGAAAAAGATTCTAGGCTAAATAAACCAATCTCACAGCTACACGGCTTCAAGGATTATTTGCTTGAATCATTTCCCTCCCACACATAGTAGAGAAAAAACAGCTCACCCAGTTGACACAAAGCTCAGGCTCAAAGCGTTTGCTGTCGGTACACAAAGCTCTTAGCACAGATTTTAATCTCACAAAGACAGGCAGGTTTTTCTACCCCAAGAAAGGATTTTATCACTAAATATCATCATCATCACCAACTAAGTGGGTCTAAACTGAGATCATGGTTCCTCTTTGGCAACTATTTGCAAGAAAAGAGTTCCGAGAGACACAGATGGTGCTGTGAACAAGTCATTAGTCTGTGCCACGGTACCATGATTCAGCTGGCTGTTTGAAGCACTCCTGCCTGCCAGCTTGGATGGACTGGGTTTCTATGAAAGAATTACTGTGCTGGAATTGAATCCACTCCAATTGGTGACCAGTTCACACTAGCATCTCGTGAGATACTAGTTCTTTACATGAGATTTGTCCTCCCCTCAGTGCAAAGAAAATTGCTAGGAATGAGATGCTTTATTCAGGATTCAGAAATGGATATGACAGTGGAAGAGACCAGCTGGTCCTGGCAGGCAGGCCCGGCATTCTCTGGGTGAGAGAAGACGTGATCCACCGTCCTCTTTGCTTACCCTGATACGCTTCGCTCGCCTCATGTCATCTGCTGTCATGGTGCTCTGCGTAGGCACCGTGCTCTCATCATGCTGCGGCTGGATTTGTAGCGGGTGGTTTTCTGACTGCTGCTCCAGTGCCGACTGCGTCTCTGATGGCACTGGAGTCTGTTCCTGCTGCTCCAACCCATTCAGTGTGGCTTGTCCGGCCTCATCAAACTGCCCCTTGCTGGAAAAATGCAGCAAGTCCTGAAATCGCAAATCATACAACCAGTGATTATTCCCCCCACCCACTGAAAAATGCTTTGATAATACTCAGCAGACAACAAGATTTCTACATATTTAATCACAAGCTATAAACAAAATGTGTCTACACTAACTCTTTCCTACTGTGTTCCATTGATACTCTCAGCAGATCACCTCCACCTACAGCAACAACATTCAGAGCGCCAGGGAAGAAGTGCCGCAGGGAGGCAACTCTCTCGGCCATCATATTGTCTGATCGGACACAGACAATCAAAATGACCCAGCTGTTAATAGCCAAGCAAGTTCTTCTGCACTCATGACTATTACCACTTTAGCCAAAGATGACGTAGCCTGACCTGTGAGAAATTTTATGACCAAATTGAGTAGCACAGACCAGGGAAAGCAGAGAATTTCCATCTCATTGAAATTGTTGTCACTTTGAAGCATTATCATGCATTGTTATGCAGCGTCTTCTCCTTTCTAACAAACTAGCTAGAGTGCTGAACTGGAGAGTGACAAATGAGATGATTATACTGTGCACTGTGTGTTTTGCTATCCAGTTTCCAAGCTCTGCACACTCTCATCCACCCAGCTGCATAGATCACTTACATTTATCACACAAAGCTGTTTTCCTCCTTTTTTGCATTAGGATAAAAGAACAGGGAGGGTGTTGGGAGCAGGAAGCATATGCCAAAAATCTACATTCTTTCCATATAAATTCCAGTAACTCCTCTGGGATGGAATCCTCTCATATTACAAGAGAAAAAACATAGATCCTTACTCGACATCACTTAATGCAACTAAGGAAACTTAAAAGCACAAGCTAGGAAACAGAGCGCCAAAAGTATATCAGCTCAAGGCTGGTACTGTCAAAGCGCAAAAGCAGGTGTGGGAGAAGAAAAACAGGGAGGTGCCAGAAGGAGTGCAGCTGTTATAAACCGTGAATGCTTACCAGATAGAGACACTTAGTAGAGCAATATAACAGCCAAATGTCCAGTCCTGGTCTAGGTGGCAAGTTTCCACACTTGCTGACACTAAACTGTGCTCACAGCATCCTGAGTCTCAAGTTTTCAGGCAGATGAACTTGTGCCTAGTCATTAGTGAGGCGGGCAGACCTCCAAAGGCTTGGGACATAACCATGGGCCTGCTCAACTGTATAGACACACATGAGCTAGCTCTGGGCCATGCTCCAAGCTGGCAGGATGTGAGCCACCTCCAGTCCAGAGGCCATTCAGATACATTAGCATGGGACTGCGCCCAGTAAGCCCTGTCTCTCCAGAGCTAAGAGTTTGGGAACAGCATTATGCTTACTTGTCTAAATGGAGCTGACTTGCATCATGTCAGCTTGCAAAGAGGGTGATCTCGCAACTGTCTACACTTAAGGCAACATTTAGGGCTATTCTGCGTGCTCAGTAAACAAGCAGAGGGCATTCATAGGCAATGTATACATTCCTCCCCCTGAGTCAGCACTGAACCATGATCCAGTGAGATGCCAGAGGAGAATTACCACTCAAGATATCAGCTTTCAGCTAAGTCATAAAACAGAGCCACTGATCCCTTCTGACACCTTTCATAAAAGGACTTGGTGGTAACCTAAGCACGGTCAGCAAAGAGAATTTAGCATTTTACTTAAAAGCATCATATTAGGTCCCTACAGAATATAACCAACAGCCACAAGCAAAAGAACATTCTGCAATAAGTGTGCCTACACGAAGCCCTTTTGTTAATATTAAAACATCATAAAGAATCATAGCTCAAACTGATTTAATTCTACCAGCAACAGTTATAAAAGCAGACTCTGACCTCACGTTCCAGAAAGGACGAATACGAACCTAAATTCCCATTACAGTTTTACTGTCTAAATTACTTTTGTGATGCTGCTAAACTGCCGCAATAACCTATCTCACTGCTAAGTGCTTTGGGATTAAAGTTGCTGTAGCAATGCAAGTGATTTTACAGTTTTTATAGAAGGAAAGTAGCATGCTCCCCTGGCAGAGAATCACAGCTAGAAAACCAAGAATTACTTGGGTATAAGTCCAAAGCACACCCTCAGTTTGCACTGATGCCCCGAATTCTTTTAGTCAAGGGTTTACATCCCATGTGATTTTTTTTTTTCCTCCTCTCCATCCACAAAAAAATATACCTGCGTCCCTTCTTCACACTTCTCGCCATTTTCACTGGTTACTTCCATACGCATGAATTTGGGAGGGCGCCCCGGGCGTCTGCCTGGTCCAAACCTCCTCTTTCCTCGCCCACGACCTCGGCCTCTGGCTCTGCAGAATACATAGTGCTCCAGGTTAGAGACAAAAAAAAAAGATGGATTTGGAATCTCCACTGGTTTTATGCATTCTTTCTCAGCATCACTATTCACCCATTCAACTCAGTAGCAATGGCCTGCAGTAAATAATAAAACCTGAAGAAATTTTGGCAGCAGAAAAATAGGGTACTGGCTGGTATCTATTTATTTTGTGCTTTATGAGAAATCAAAGTCCAGAACACATAGAAATTTATTTCAGTAATTGTGGGACCGAGAAGACTACTGGCTCCTAGCAAGTCCTCTGCCATGGCAACTCTTCTACTTCCAACAGCCCAGTGTATGGTGCGCTGGAAAGCATTTTCAGCTAGATGGAACAAGTGCACAAGGAAGCCATAACACCCCCCCCAAAAAAGGCACTTAGCCATTGATGTCAGGCAGTAAACTGAAGGGAACAATTTTCTGTGTCAAAAAACAAAAAACCAAAAACAAACAAACAAACAAAACCAACCAAAATGCAGCCACTTGCTAAGTTTCAGGAAAAAGAAGGCACCAATGTTTTCTGCTCTCTGATGGATGTTTGTAGATTAAGCTTTTAATAGGTCAGGATAAACTATCTTGACAGCCCAACGAGGAGCCAAAGCACTAGAAGTCTTGTTCTCCAAGCTCTATATCTGCATACATCTGAGAAGCACCAGTATTTCAATATTGTGGTAGTGAAATACTGCAATTTTTTAAGTCATTGGCAAAAAAACAAAAGCAAACCAAAAAAACCTCACCAGTTTCAATGGGGTATTTATTTCCCGCACGCTACTTCTTTTGCAAAGTCTCACACCAATCTGTTTCCTGATGCCATATTCTTACCTTCTGGTGCTGAGACGTTCTCTCATGGGTACCCAAGTTGGTCAGTAAGATCTGTAGGGCAAAGACCCTCCTTTCTGCAAGTTTGGGGAAGCACCATAGTGATATCCAGACAAAGCTAAAGCTTTCAGTACCTGCTGAAGAAGTCCAGCTTCTCATCGTGAGAGTTGAGGTGCTGCTGGAGTTGCTCTGAGCTCATGAAACGACGATTGCACTCATAACATGGCCAGTTCTTCTCCTGCTCTCTGAGAACTATGTTCAATTGGAAATGTCAATAACAGCATTTCGGTCACCACCAATTAAATGCCTCATTTTTTTTCCCAAGCCTTTCTGTCCTCTGTGGGCCATATTTCTCCCCTGAAGGTTAGACAGACTGCAGAATACTCAGCACTGCTCTATTTAGCTTTGCTTTTATCCCCTCTGCACTGTGGCATGACTACAGCTCATCACGGAAAGACAAAAAGGTCACTGGGGACAGTTCACATGGACTATAAACACTGCTTAAAATTCAGGAAGATTTTGAAATTTACCCTTGTATGGAAGAGCACCCACAGGATTGTGCCTCTGGCATAAGTTAGGGGAGGTCAAGAGAAATTTCTCAATCTAAAGCAGTAGCATGTCAGTTTCTAACACACTCAACATGAGACATCAAGTACAGAAACATATCTCTTTCCAGCAGCAACCTAATGCTTCCCAGAAAATGAGGCAAAAGGCTAAATTATTGTAATATTAGCAGGAGATGAGTTAGTAGAAATAAGTCCCAATAATACAGTCTAGATCTGGTTTAACTTTTCTTAACCTAGTGGAAATTTGGGAGCACAATACAGGCCTTGTACTTGAAACTAAGTAGTACAACACCCAGCCACCACACTGCAAAAAAACTGAGAGCAGAAGAGCCTAAGTTACCCTTCCTTTCCTCCTCAGATATGTCGTGGATCTTCTGGTTCACAAACTCTGCGTAAGAGGCAGCATACCACACCTGCAGAAGGAATACAAGATAACAGACCACTAAGATGGAACCAGAACTAAAGGGAATTCATTTGAAAATGGTTTTTAAGCAATACATTTACTTCACTTGCCTCAACCACTAACTCTTATTGCTCCTTTCATCCTCAATAATAAAGACTGTTGAGATCAATATGCTCCCACTGAGGAATAAAAGAGAGCTTTGCTCAGAAAGCATATCCATTTAATTTTAAGGTATAGCCTCCTAATATGAATGTTAGTCTCACACACGGCTACCAGTAGCTCTAAAGGAAGTAAGATTAATCTCTTTAGACCCGACTGTAAGATTGTAAAGGATGGATATCAGCAGAGTACTGTTTCTTGTTGTACCAAGAGGAATGGAAAAGTTGTTAACTTGGGGGATTTCCCGTTTCTTTCCTGCTCTCTTTACATAGAGAATAGGCAGCACTGTTCACAGACACTCATTTAAAAATGTTTCTGAACTTCTGAAGGATCAAAGCAATATGGTCCTGCTTCCCAAAAGAACAATTTGCCAGGCTGCAGCATGGTGGACCCACTTTCGTTATACAAGGAATTTAGGAAGCCTTCAGCAGAGAGAACCACAGAAGGCAGAAAGACAAAGTTTATTAGAGCCTAAAATCAGATGCTCACAGTTAGCCAAGAATTCTTGCATCATTTCTCATTTTATCTCACTGTTTGATTAAAAAGGTTCAACTCCAGAAGAGATTTCTTAAAGAAGGCACAGACAGATTTTCAGCATGAAAAATCTGGACAAGTTTAAACTTGTAGTGGGCCGCAGGCATTTTCACAGCAGTGGTGAGTGGCATTTCTAACTCCTTCAAAGACTCACTAGCAGGTGCGTGTTACTTTGCAGGAATCTCACTAGCTGGACAAAGAAGAAAGCCTGGAGCTCCTACCCTGCTAACCTGTCATGCAGTACAGAAGTTCTCAGCTTTAACTGACTGATCCTCATACTTCAATCTTTGGACAAAATTTATATGAATGCCTTACATCCACTTGGGGAGGAAAACACATTACAGAGCCTAGGTCATTCGCTTTCAATTATCGAACCAATTTTACCCCAAAAGACACTGCTAACACATAAAGCAAGAAAAATGGTGCTTCTACAAGCGGGTCTGTACAGATTTAATTAAAGTCTGGTTACAAATTGGTTTAAAAACTGTTGAGAAAATTATGTTTGGATATACTTAAAATGGATTAACATGGTTTCTAGTGATTCAGCTTAAACAAATTAAGGACTGATTTCAGAGAAACCAAAAAGAATCCTACCCTTAAAAATCAGCAACAAGTGTATAAGCAGGCTTTTGCCCTGGTTTAGCTAAGTGTGTTTAAAACTGGGTTTTTTTTTTTAATTGATGAAATTTACATGCAAGAAGAGATTTGAAGAAGAAATATTTCCTGATAACAACATTTTTTGGTTACCCCTAGTTCCCCAAAAGATGTTGAAAATGAAGGCCATCTCACAGCCAGCCACGCTGCTTTGAGCTCAAAGTAATCAATACAGTTTTAGAGGGAACAAAAAGTAACTCACAGGGAAGTCACAATATCCTTTATCATTTTCCACATGCAAAGTTTCAAAAGTTCCAGGAAAGCCAAGTAAAGTGAGAGACCATATTCGCTTAAGGCACCAGAAAACAAGTCAAGGGCACACAGGACTAACTGGAAAGGGCATCCAGAACTAAAAAGAATAAGACTGCTGCAATAAAAATTAGATTGCATCAGCAAAATATATGCAGTGTAAAGCATGACAGTGACAGACAAATCATTTACATACTTTTATTTGAAACTTCCTCATTTTATACCTGAGCCAAAGCTCATTTAAAATCCCTAAGTCGGTGGCTAACTACTTACTGACTTCAGTGACATTTGATTCAGGCCATCATGTGCTTTATCAGGGAAAAAAGCCCTAAAGCTATTTACAGCAATCATTTCTGGCACTTGGAGATGCATTTATTAGGTAGCAACTCTAAGATTTGATTTCATCAGCAGAAAAGAGAGTCACAAAACATGAGCAATGCCATACCTTGAGTTCCTGCTTGGGCTCCACGTTTTTAATGGTTGTGTAATAAATATGGTGGCCGTACTGATAGGCTACCAGGTTCTGCTCCAGATGGTTTTGAGCAGGACGCACAAACATCATCCAGTTACAAAGAGCCTCGCTAGAAAGTTCAAACCACAGGTCCTCTTGCAAATCTCTGTCTTTTCTGTCACCCTTATCAAGAGAAACCTGTAGCAAAATCCAATTACATGTGACTGTAACTGCCTGGCAGCAGGTTCAAAAGAATTTGAACTTCTAAAAAAAAAAACCAAAAAAACCCCAAACCAACCAACCAAAACAAAACAAAAATCCCAAACAAACTACTATGCCCATGCAACTTTTACATTACGAAAAGCAACGAAGGCATAGCTAACTTTCCTCTCTTTGCTAACAAGGAGCCAGAAAGAGGCAGCACTTCAAAAAATACTTAAAAACAGGTAGAGATTTAACTACGGAGACACGATGGACCCTTCCATGGCTTTCTAGAGCAAGAAGCATTCATTGAAATGGTCAGGCACAGTACTTTATATGTGGCTATGAGGCACAAGAAGCTGTAGCTTCAGTAGGCTATATGGCATCAGTTGTCAGATGTTTCTAACTGGCAGACCGACTTCTGCTTTCATTTCTTGACTCATGCCACTGCCTCAAGCTGGGAGCAGCACTTCTTTAGCTGAACTTCTGTTGGGTTACTAAATCTGCCTGCAGTAACAACTTTCTTGTCAGACACTGACCATCAGAGACTAGCGCTCCTAAGACTGTCAACCTAATCTCCAGCAAATAAGAACCAATTCCTATAATGAAACCAGTAAATAAATGGATGAAAGTCAGTCAAATCCATTATACCTCCCGCCAATGTCTTGGCATGAGGAATGGGAGAAAAATCTCTCCTCTCCCCTCCATCTTGTGGGGGAGAAGAAGGAAAGGGGAAGAAAAATATCTTTAACTTAAGTTACAGCATGACACAAAATAATGGCTGCAAAACATCCTTAGATAGGGCTGCTATTTATATGTCCAGATGCTGCTTCAGCCCACACAACAGCGATTCACAGCATTCCACGCTATGTGTCCTATATATCATAACACCATAATGCCTTAATATTCACCACGATTATTGTGTCTCCCTGAATAACAGAAGATTTCAAGCCAAAGCAATCTGGGTACTTCTGAGTTACATTCAGAGATGGAAGCAACAAAAGAACACCTCCAGTGAAGTAACTGATCAAGGCAGAGCAACAAACTCATGAAAATCAAAGCTTAAGCACAAATTGATCCCTCTTCTTCTCTCGCCCGCACACCCTTACCTTCAAATGGATATAGCAGTCTTTGAGTTCAGTTTGTCTAACCAGGGGTCCTTCCACAGGTCCAAACTGTGTGCGTTTTGGGATACGCCTTTTGGAGAACACACCTCCCAAAAACCTGTCTATATAGAGCACCAGGGGCAGGCTGGCTCTTGCCCTGGTCAGCACAGGCCGGTTTGGGATCGGATGCAAAGGTCCGTGTTTTGGACACACAGAGGGATGTGCATTATTACACTCTTCACACCCTACAACACAAAGTCAGAGAGGACATGACTGTCAGGCAGACACTCACGCACCAGCTCAGAAGAGACAGTCTTATCTCCCTCTAAACATCTTTGGCTCAGCTGTGGGAATATTTATTCCAATAGTCTGTCTACATTTTAAAACATTAGAGAGGGCAGCCTCCCGCAAAATGAAGAACAAAGCAGCTCAGAGACTCCACCTAAGACACAACCTTGTCTTTTCAGTAAGGCAGCTCAATATGTGTCTACATTTCTGGGTATAAAGGGGTTTACTTATTACTGCTAAATTCTGAATCATTTTTGGCTCCATGTACTAGAGGGCTGATGGAAGTGAAAAAAAAGGGAGGGCTTTTTCTACATACTGCTACGTACTACTTCATATGCTTACACAAATCATTGGGATCAAAGGGTCGAGGTGGATCCGGATCCCATTCATCCATGTCAGTGTCTTCCCCATCTTCATCTTCATCTTCATCATCATCATCTTCCTCTTTTGCTTCCATCCTTCCCATTTGATTCTGCAGAGGTGCTAAAGGGTCAGAACCATCCACTGCCTCCATAGGAGGTAACACCTGGTTATGCACCGGTAATGATGCCTGAGGAGAGAATTCACAAACAATCAAAATTGATTCACAAAGAAAAACACTCTTACAAAGATGAGCAATGAGGGTTCTTGCTAGTCTACCCTTTCTGCTTCCTTTGGTAATGGAAAGAAGGACAAGGGAAAGTAAAGCGACATGATAAACAATTGCTGAGGGATGTTTTGCATCGCTGCTGCTGACAGCCTCACTCGGGACAGCTCTATGTCACTACCTAGCTCTACCCTGTCAAAGACTGACTTCTCAGGAGAAGAAAACAGTATCAGAAGTTCTGGACCCTCACAGAAAGTCTGAAAAAGTCCAGGCTCTGTGGAAATTATCTACAGCCTAAGGCTGTATTTTAACTTCTGTACAAGTGAGAGAATCCTGCACTTTGGCACATGATCTCTTCTCTCCTATCGTGCAATCAAACACACACAATCCCCGGAGCACACACACAGAGATCAATATGGGATGAGATAACACAGACACTAGATATAAACTATGGGACATGGAGGACAGTTGAGGGCATTGTATTCTTTCACTAATTTTAAAGTTTACCCCTTTCTTTCCCTAGAAAAAAAGCAAAAAAAATAATTGAAGTGCACTGTACAGAATATTCCACAACCCATGCAGGCTTCTCAGGTAGAGAACAAGAAATACTACGCGCAGTAAAGCTATCTTAAAAGACTGGCAAAGAGACCCAGTGGATGTTGGTCCTATATGACAATCAGCATTACACCTTCTGTTAACTTTGCTTTTCAAAGCTGAGAAGAGTATTTTAAAGGCAGCTGCTCAAGACAGAACAATCTGTAGAACAAGTTTCTCTGTATATTAAATACACTATCTCTCCTAGAAAACCCCACACACATTCCATGGTGAGACTATGAAAGGCAGTACAGATCTGTGCTACAGCTTTCTCCCATCTCCTCCCATATCACTCAGACATGTTTCATCACCTGAGACAATGGAGCAATGAAATCAGTGTACTCGTACATTTAAAAGAAAAGGGTGCCTGGCAACTTACTCTATCTGCTTGTGGACCCTGCTCCAGAGCCATTTGCTGGGGGGATTCGGCAACGTTGCCGAGCACGGACAGGTTGGTGGGATTCATGCTCTGAGCAGCAGCAGGCAAGAGCACAGTTACCTAAAATTATAGGCACTCATTTTAGCACTGCATCATTTCCATCAGTCACTTACATACGGGCAGTGCCCTGCATGCAATGCTCCCTGGAGTCCTACACTAGGTCAAAAACTGCAACATTTTAATGATTTTTTTTTTTTTTTTTTTTTTTTTTTTTTTTTTTTTTTTTTTTAAATTTTTTAGGGATGATGGACTTGGACAAAACCTGTAGATCCAGGAACAAAGGGAAAGGCTTCAAAACTCAGTCTAGATTTTGCAGCTTTTGAATTTCCTATCTCGCACTTTTGGCTTTAAATTAAGGTCCTACACAGCCTGGGTTCAAACTATACTAAAAACAGATGCAAGGAGCTCTTTAGCTCTTGGTAAAACCAATGATCTGGGGTCTTTTTCTCTTCTATCTCCAAATTTACTAGGTTTTTTTTAAGGCAGAAAGTAAAGAAGGAAAAAGAAGCATCTCCTCTTTTTCTCTTTCTTTTTCTCAAGCGAACCAAGATCCATTATAAAAGCAAGATGGTGTATTGGCCTCATTGGAAGATCAAGCCCTCAAATGACAGGATTCCAACAATGATTTTTTCTTTACATTATTTGGTCACACTATACATTTTTGGTCATTTTCATACTCTTTTTTTTGTGTGGTAACAAGAAAATGAATGTATATTACCATACTGGTCCCATCCATTCAGCAATTAAACAAAGCAGAATTAAGATCCTAGGAATCACCTTTCCTCTCTTTTGTTTCCTGCTTATCTATACAGGAGTTTGCACCGTTATCCCACACAATTTTTCATCCTTCTCTACAGCTGACATCACGTGGCTTCTAGTTTGTGCCTCTGACTGTTAAGCAGCTTTTATGCTAAAACTAAAGTCCCTGTCCCTCTACAGAGGGCTTAATAAATATCCAATAAATCTGAGAACAGCAAATTGTGCCAACAGTGAAGGAGCAGACAAGAAAATCCATAACATAAGCAGATAGTCTTAAAACTTCAAATCTAGTTGTTTTGTTTAAAGAGGTATTAAGATTAATTTATGAAACTGCTTAAAAACTACAGCAAAAAGACTTCAGGGAACCGTGTGACAGTGAGCAGGAAACTGCCAAGACGACAGCTGAACCAAGCTGCCTGGTATTGACATTTCTGATGCCAAGTGGCAACAGAAAAGGCATCATTATTCAATGGCACACCTCCAAGTCTGCCAGCAATGAGAGGTTCATGCAAGCTTGGGTCTATTTGTCCCTCATATTAGCACTGCCTACCACTAATCATACGTTAGACCTACCCTTACTTTTACTTCCATGTCAGACACTGCAAGGAATATAGGCATTATTTTTAAAAACCTTTCAATTTTTTTTTAAAAACAAAGTTTCTTTTGAAAGACAAGAGGAGCTCTGATTATTATTTTAACATCTGTTGTCAGTTCAGGGATGTCCCACATGAAATGCTGATGTAAAAACACCTGCAAAGGCAGGAGCTGCCACAACGAGGGACTAACCATTCACAAGCAAATGAACATCTCTGCTGGGACTGCTGTCACAGACAGTGTTGGAAGGGAGGACAGGCTGAGGACATGCAGACAAGTGCTCATGCCCTTGATACTCAACATGGGACAGTAACAACACACCACCTCTGCTGTCAGAGTGTCATTTGCACTGCACATGTAAGTAATCTCTACTTTTAATTAGATTACATATTTATTTGTTAAATGAGCTTTAAGACAATTAAATAGAATTTGGGGGCTTCTTAATGCAAGGAAACTGATGTGGCAAAAAATTCCAGAATGACACTCCAAATACTCCGGAGAACTGGAAGAAAACAGGTAACACCTTTACTGTGTCAGTCATACCATTTCCTGCCTGTGCCTCAACAGTTTAGAAGGTATTCTTTTAGCAAGAAGAAAATTTCTTTTCAGTGCACATTCAACCCTTCACTCTGCCCCAAGACTGTCAATAAATATGCATTTTAATGATTGCATTAGTAATGATTCAGATCTAACATGTCAATTCACATGTGCCATTAAAGATTCACTGAGCAGTAATGATTTTAAGCTTCTTTGACAAGCAGAGAATTTGAACTAGAGATCTAGATCTGAAAGCACCTACACCTGATTACCACAACGCAGTCCCCAAAGATACGAGTAAAAGTTAACAACAAAACCTTCCCATCCATGATAAGTGAAAAAAAGAAAAATCATCAAAACTTTATAAACACGGGCTCCAATTTTATTCTGTTCCTAGCCCACTTCAGCACTGGCAAACACATCAGAGCTGGGATGCCACGGTAAGGTAAGGGAGCCAGTAACTGAACTTCTTCAGCTTTTACAATTAATTTCATGTGAAGTCTCTAGTAAACCTAGAATCTGATCCAAAGTTTCTATCCCTTGAGAGCCTTTTATGGACTTAAAGGCATTTGGGTCAGAATTTGTATGAGGACAAGTGCAAATCCAGTCTTTCCAGAATGACACATTAAAATAAAGCCAGCCACATCAGCTTGCTGACTTATTTAAAGGGACACTGTTGAAAGATTTTTCATTATATCTGGGGCAGTAAATTAGTATTTTCATTGAACATTAATTAAAAAGAATAAACTCAAACTCTCTTAACCGTTATTGTCATTCATGCACAAGCTAGCCAAAATAATAATGGCTTGTTATCATCAGCTTTTTGCCCTTGATCCCTGGGATGACAGTACATGACTGAAGATTGCCATTTGACAAATCCAGAGAGAGTTTATTACACTCTAGCACTACAACAATGTTCCTTTACCTTCGGTAACAACTTCCTTACAGTTTCAGGCCCAAGGAAAATAACGTCTTTCTTACCTGCTGGGTGGTGGCATCCTGTTGGACGTAAGCCACTTGGGACGGATCTGTAAACAGAGTCTAGACAAAGTGAAAAAGGCTTATCAAACCAGCCTTGGGGTTGTTTACTCCCAGCTCACACAAAAATTACCCTGCCACCAAGAAGTGATCCACATTTGATCCTTTGCTAACCTATAATGTGCCTATTGCCACCACAGACTAATTCAACTTACCCATGTGAACCTACATTCCTAGAGATTAAACTAAAATTAGGTAGTGCTCCATAAAAAGACAATATATTTATGCGGCACTTTTCATCTATATAACTGAAGTACTTCATGGGATATTTTTTTTTTTAATATAGAAATAATTTTGTCAGTTGCTGATTTGATAAATTCTACAGAATGAAATTCAATAGCTGTGTGAAAGCTAAGTAATACTTGAGGGCAGGACAGAAGATGACTATTAACTTTATCTTTCTGCAAATTCACAAGACAGGGCCTCAAAAGAAAGCATGCAGATATCAGGCATATCCTACATGTAAATTTGATATGGCCAGGTCGCTGGTTTTTTTTAATTTCATAGAAGACACGCCAACTCCAATATTCTTACAGTAGCCTGCAAGAACAGCCCTGATGGGAGAGCTTCCCCCTAGGAAAAGCAAGACTTAAATAAAAACTAAGTATTGACTAAGGTCAGTCTTGCTTACTTTGCCAAAACTTGAAATATCTGAGCTTGTAGCGGTCTGGCTCCAACAAAATAAAGCATGGCATAATACAAATTCCATTAGCGCTTTGGTAATTTCATCTCAGTTGCACGATAGCATCTTAATACTACACCTCTTTTGACAAAATGATAGTATTCAGAGTTTTGGAGTTACTTGGTCGGTGACTTCCTGGGAGACACCCTCTCAAAATCTCTTATCCTCTCAGAACATCCCACCATGTATCAACTGTTTCCATGTAACAGCTAAGAACTGCACAAGAGAGGGACCACACTGCACAAGGCTATGCCAGCATTGCTGCGGGTGTCAACTATGTGCACTTTGTAGCATTGCTAATCTGTCCTGTCAGCAAAGACACTACAAAACATTCTCGACAAAGCGTGCCTGTTCCTTTTTTTATCTTTCCACACAGAGGTACAGATGCATACTATATAACCCCATATAAACACATGCTGTCAGAGAACAAAAGCTACTTGATATAATTATGAAGAAGAAAAAGAACCTAGGTCTATAAAATCAACAACTTCTCTGAAGACACTACAAAATTAGACTGAATACACTGAGATCCCCTGCAAAAAGACATGACTGATATTGTAACTATCAATTATGAGAACTGTACTATGCAAAACAAGGACTCTTCCAGAAGACAGACCCAGAGATCGCTCTTTGCTTTTTAATGAATACAACAGAGGCAGAATTTCTGAAGATATCCGTGTTTTGGAAAACACCCTTGATTTAATTGTAATCTCATCCACCTTCAGTGAAATAACCAGCATTTCATCATTCATAGCCTCGGCATCCTTTCATGATCACATTTGAACATCAGACAAATGAACAGCATGAAGTCCCTGTTCAGCAATGGACAGATAAAAGCATTAAGAGCAACTGCCTGCTATTTCCCAACCATATCACTTGGCTGGCAACTGGCTTTCACCTCAAACAAGACTGTTTTGTTTTCTAGGTGCCAAAGTGGGGTGGGCCCAGAACCACACATGCCTGCGTAGCTTCCACGGGATGGATGTAGACGAGCGTGTGCTCGGAGGTGTCCACGGAGGTGTAGGAGGTGCCATCCGCCGTGTAGACAACCTGCTGCGAGGGACGGTCCTGCTCATCACTGTACACAATCTGTGCCACTGTCCCCCCCTCAGGGACAAAGTGCACCTGGAAGAAAAAACAGATCCTGTACTGAAACTTCTGCAGTCATACGCCTGTGGGAAACAACACAAAACCCATCGGTTGCAGAGGTGCCTTGGAAAGCAGAGAGCACCTCGTGTCTCAACTAACTAGCCGACTGTTTTGAAAAAACACATTTAAAATCTCATCTGAATTATGCTAGCAACACAGAAATCTGGACATAACCTACCATCGGTTTCTGGTTTTACTCTGCATTTTAACTCAAGACCTGACTTGTGTAAAGGGCACCTTCTAATACTTAGTTCTTGAATCACACTTTGGAAATTTGTAAGAGAAAGAAAGCTCAGATATGAACTAGTGTATCTTTGGGATTTATTGGTATATTGTTTCCCTTTATTCTCACACTCCTTTCTGGATTTATGATAATTAATTCATTCAGCTAGTTCTTTAGTTGGAGGTAATTTCTTCTGTTTGATGAACAGCTAACAGAATCTATTAACTTTGATACTGCTGCAAGTAATAGTATTGCACCTATCATGAGGAAGCAATAGCATATGTTAGATTGCTTCTCTGTAGTATATACATGCCGTATCAGTAGAAAATTCAACTATTTAAACAGAGAAACATATAACTGAAAACATTAAGCAATGATTCCAAGGACTACTGGAACAAGTTATGTCTAGGGCGGCAGTTTAAATCCAAATAAGTTGATTTTGACAGAACATTATGATCACAAATGATGATCAGTGGCCTACCTTAAACAAGCTAGAATACTTAATTCCAGTGGCAACAGGAACATGTTTATCTTTTGATACCCTTTACATGCTGAAAACCATTTTCAGCGCATGGGAAAAATAGGACAGTTAGCAGGAAACCTAGTTTTAGTATCTATATTCATATTCACACAAAATGTTTGCACATAAAATGATGTCACAGTTACATATTTTATTTACTTTGTTCCACCTTTTAGTTCATGCTTCAGAAGACACCTGGTGCTCCCCCACGGATGCTAAGTGCTGATTCTGTACAATAAATCCTCATGCAAACACTACAGTAAGGATGCATGCAGTGTTTCACATTTGGAGACCACTCTGCAAATACTAATTAAGCCTTATAACTGCCATGTGCAAACAACAGTATGGTTATCCCATTGTATAGATAACGGAACACAGGCCATTGGAAATTGCCTTTCTTGGCAAATTTCAAAGCTGGAAATTACCAGAAGAGTCAGAATTTCTCAGCTTGTGGGTCAAATGACATGCAGCACCCTCTTTATAACATATTCGAAAGAATAAATCAGTTTACAGTCTTCTAGAAATTCTCAACTGCATTGTCTCAGAGACAGAGGGACTAGCTGCATACACCAGAATCTGACTGTATTAGTCACTAACGATTAACATATCTCCTTCCCCACTACTGGAAAAAATTATGCATATTACTTTCCCCAAGGTCCACCCACAGCTCCAACTGATTCGACTGATGCCATCAAAATGGCCTGCCACAGACCACAGATTTTGTTAATATTCATTCATCTGAATACCCTTTCGCTTTCCCACATAGTTATACATATATTTGGACACTGAAAACTTCTATAGCCACTGGCTGGCTTCATTTAGCTCGCTTCAGATGTCTGTGTACTCACTGCTGCAGTTTGCGCAGCAAACTTGCTGAAGCTTTAATCCGAAATCACCACAGACATGCTTGTATTTCTCCTCAAATGAAAGCTGAGTTTTCAGACTTTAAGAAAGGGTTGAATGGGAATGCCTGCTTGCTAAGCCACCGCACCGAGCCCAATTTGGTCTGAGCAGAAACCGAGAGCTCTGGAAGGCACTAGTCACCTGAGCAGTATTCTGTTCCTGCTCAGCAGAGTCAGCCCACACCTGAGGACTTTCATCTTTTGAGTCCATCTCCTCTCTGCTGTGGTGCTCCATGGGGATAGAGATCTACTGGAGGAATGTCTGGCTGAATAGATTCATCTGTTCACTGTGTTTCTACTTCCAGAAGACAAGGTGATCTTCAGTAACATGGCTATAAAAAAAAATTAAAAAAGAAAAGACAGAGATATTATAACAAGTGTGACACACAGAACGGAGATATGAGGTATTATCATCAGCTACTGCACTACAGGAACACACTGCCAGAGTAAAGCAGGCTTGGCTTTACGAACATGTGCATTTTCATTTAGCATGCTCAAGTTCTGCCGTATAATACTTTCCAAGTCCTATTAAGGAGGAAACAAGTCAACAATTGCTACAATTGCACTGAAGGATTATACTGAATGCCTCCTGCACTGAAGGATTATACTGAATTCCTTCTGCATTTCTTCACATTGTCCTTCTGGCACCTACAGGACCAGAAATCAATACACGATGCAGAAAATTCACCTTAAGCTTCCAACAAGAAAACACTATGTTCAGAGATGCATCACCAGTTTCTCAGTTTGTCTGAAAGAGGTTTTATTCAAGAGCCAACTGGCTTTACATCTACAGTCAGCTTTCACCTTGTACAAAACTGCAGTCCCAGTTGATATTCAGGCAGCGTTACAACAGACAACTTTTAGAAAAAGAACAATGAAACTTAAACTCTAATTCACGCGAGCCCAAAGATCCTGACAAATTGCTTCCAAGCTAGGTTTTTTTCACCTCACGCAATTTTATTGGGGCCTCTCAATCTGCCATTGGGAATCTCAGAAGTGTAATTTACAGCTCTGGTGATTGGTTTAGTCAGTGGTTCAGCACCTTCCCAGTCCTTCGTCTCTAATGTCATATTAAATCACAGGCCCAGGAATTAGCATGAGGCTGAGCCTATTTCATTTTTCAGCTAGTCCAATTAACTCTATTTTATACCGAGTGCCTCGCTGGGCTGATCCAATGCCAGTACCCCGTCTGTGCACCAGGAAGAAAGCAGAATGCTCCTTGCTGACGCTTTCATTCATTTGCATTTTAAATGCAAATTATTTTAGTCATAATTTGTTCCCATAAATGCTACCAGTTGGCTTGTCATTGACAAACTAAAAAAAGAAAAGGAGGAAAAAGAAAAAAAAAAAAACCAGCAGCAGGCACTTTCTGCCTTCTACTAATTTTGCCAGCAACGAGTAAGCTCTGCAGACCTGAGCACTGACTGTACCACTTGTCCTGGCCAGAACATATAAATCGATAGTACAGAAAAGTCTCAGGCTAACGTCACTGAAGTGTATGGGGGGGGGGGGAACAACCAAAACCGGAACATATGACTTTCACATATACAAAGAAAAACTGTGGGAAAGATATTTCTGGGCATCGCTAGACAGCAAGTCATGGCATTATTGGTGACTAGAGCCTAGCATTTGCTTTCTCGTGCTGAGCCACACAGTACACGTGTGCCACGTCGTCCCCCACACAAGAAGAGACTGAGAAGCAGTGCGATGGCTGTTCTCACTTACTATTAGACCCATGCACCATTAGGTTATGGGAATAAAGGGGCAGAAATCCTATTCCCATTAATATTACTTGATACAAAACATCCAGGAAAAGGACTGAGGAGAAAAGGAAAAAAGAAATACATGTACCTGCATGCAACACTTCAACTAGAGGATCTCATTAGTATGGAAAAATGAACTTCAGCAAGCAATTAGGACCAATAAACACCAGCCTTACTCTCCAAGTGTTGAAAGCCAGGGTCATTTACAAATAAATATTATTTATTTATGTATTACAGCACACACAAGCTGATATACAAGTAAATATCACCCACCCCTACATAGCACTTTTCATCCATCTATCTCAAAGCTACTTGCTACATTATTAAGGATTAATTCAGGGATTTTTCTCATACCTAATCTTACCACTCTCACTGAACTCCTCACTCATTTTATCAGGTATACAATCACCAAGGGGTCTAGAACTGCTTGTGTGAAACATGACAGCATTTATGTCAGTAACCTAATCTGAACAATTTTTATGTAAAATTAAATGCCTACCCTGTTGATATTCTTTGGCTGGTTTATCCCAAACAGCTCTTTTTCTTGACTGTCATTATTAATCAAGAGCCAATTCAGGTAATTGCACTAACAATAGCCAGTAGTTTAATCAATTACCTAATTGCTTAGAAAAATAAAAATAAATACTAGAGGTTTCAAGTTTGGGTGGTTTGGGTTTTTAAATTATCCTGTTAATAAGAATGTAATTAAATTAACCAGTGATTGAATTAAGAGAAAGGGACGGTTCTGGCTAATTCCACATGGTGCAACAAGTAGCAGAATTTCTGGCTGACCTTCCCCACAAGCAGATACTGAAGGTCTAAAGGAAGATGCTGACTCACTCCTGCAGACTCATTTTGGCACAAATAAAACTTACAACTTGAGTGGAAAGGAGACCGAAGGGTTCAGAAAGGTCTTTAATAGACAAAACTGGACACTACGATTCATATCTGCAAAAAAAATTGTACCAAAAAGTCGGAAAAGAAAGCAGAAGACAGTCATTTCAAGTTTTGCCATGGTTCTAAAGGTTAGCAGTAATCTCAAATCTCAGGGAAAAATGCAAGGTTGAGCCAAATTCAGTGGCTCGGTGGTGCCGTTTCTATAAATGGTACTGTTATTGCTGTTCTTCACAGAAATGAAAAAAACTCCACTGCTCAGCCTAGCCAATTGTGTAGCAACAACAATCAGACATTATTAGGAGCTTCAGGATTTGCTGATGCTTTCAACTTCCGTACTTGAAAATACATCCTAGGATCTGCCCCTCTGGTATGCATTCCTACCACAGACTGGATTTCTACAAACTCTCATAATTTCTATCATCACCAAAATACACAGAAAAGCATGTTTCCCTGGAAACGTGGACGTGCTGAGAAGTCAGTGCAAGAGCAGGCAGGGCACATCCCAGAGAGGTCCCAAGGCCAGGCAATAAAGACGGCCCAAGGCAGGAGCAAGCATTGAAATCTAGCTGGTACAAAAGCCAATAGTGAAACAAGACCTGCAGTTAAGGTCAGGAGCTGGAAAGCAAGATCTGGTCCAAAGTCACTGACAACAAAACCGCCAGGAAACACAAACACCCGAGTAAGTTTTCTAACACTGATGACAGAAAAGACCGAAATAACTTTGCTCACTAGTCCTCCATAGGATGCTCTCCCTCATTAATCCTGCATGATCTTATTTTCTTCTTTAAATCCCCCTCTCAATACCCATTACAGCTGTGACACTGACATCCACAGTGCCTCGAGATTTTAATGATTTCCCTGTGGTCTTCTCTCAGCAGAGATGTCTTGCTGCACAAGGAAGCGGCAGATGTCCAACTCAGCACATAGCCACAATATTTTTTCAAATTAACTGCAGAAGAATCGTGATGGACAAGTTGGCGTATGTGGCCTCTACACTAAGCCTGTTAGTAATACCAGTTTGAGAGATACAAGTAAAGAAAATACTTATTTTCTCAAACGGTCTGGCTGGAAGCTTTGTTGGTTTTTTTTAGCAGAAATACATGTGAAACTTTGGGCATAAGCATTGCCAAACAGCTGGCGTGCAAGGGAACACTCTCTGCTTGCTCTCCGTACCATTTGCCCACGGATTATCCTTTGCAATTGTTAATTTTTCTCCCTGTATCTCACATGCATCAGACATTTTCAGACAAGCTAAATGCCGAGGCAAGTACCTCAATGGGAATGTTCTGCAGTGTCCAAGGGGACACACACACACATACACATTATGAGACCCGTCACCCAATATATCAACTGCAATCCTGTCACCACCCCAATGCTTACATACAACTTGATAAGCGTCACGCACATGAGCGAGAAGCAATGCCAACACGTGAGATGCTAAACCATTTACAGAAACTGTGAAGACAGCCTTTTCCTCCCCAAAATAGCAGGCGTGCCTCACCCAGTCCATGCTGGGTGATGACACAAGCTGAAATGATAACAGGTATAAATATATCCCAGTATCACTCCAGTACATCAGAGTGGCAAGGTAGTGACAGGGTGCAGTGTGTCACCATATATATATATGTGTGTATCGTGAATCAAGAACCCCCACAGCTCCCATTACTTTAAAATATCTACTCCAGTGGAAGATAAGCTCGTTCTGACTTGTGTTTGCTGGAGCTCTGAGACAGCACCCATGGGTGCTGCCCTTGAACTCCCTAGAACTTGCCGATATTTTTCACAGGTAGAAGCATGCTCAAAGTTAGCAAGTGACACTAGCGCACCGCTGCGCTCATCTCTCAGCAAGACTTATCAGTGCAGGAACAACCTGGTGCTAACCACAACTAGAAAGCATCCGATTCAGAGTCAAAGCGCGGTCAGCAGACAGGCAGGGCAGGATGAGTATTCTCCTACGTGTCCATGCACTCATAATATCCAGCTGTCTGCCTCATCAGGTAAGTGCAAGCAAAACCATCACCTCTTCAAGACAAAACAGGTTCCTTTCAGTACACCATTCACATTTACCTTCCCTTTCTCAACATCCTGTGGGGACCTGCTGGTGTCAGAGACCTATGGCCTTCCTCTTTAGTTCTTGCCTTTTACATCTAATCCAAAAAATCTCATTAATGGTGAAGCTTCTCCTCCGCAGCTCCTGATGCGTGGAAAGCACCTTTGTGTCATTGTCTGAACAGTTCTTCAACTTTTCAGAAATCTCACTTGAAAACTCCTTGACGACCACGCTACTCTCTAACCCCTCTCTCCCGTTCCTGCAGCATGTTGATTTCTCTGAAGCTGTATTATTAAATGAGCAGCTTTCCCCAATCACTGCATTCCCCTCCGGAGGATGAGAAAGCAATGCTCAGGGGCAAAGTGCCTCTGTCCAACAGCAAGGTCCTCATTAGCCTTGCTGTCCTCAGCAGAAGACACCCCACCCTCAGCCATCGCAGCACCCGCGCCGTGTCACCTCATAGGTGCGCCTATGACCCCTAACACCTAGGGAATGCGAGCGCAATGGTGCTTTAAAAGAAATCCTCCAATAACCCCAAAGTCACTGTTGGTTTGTATTTGGCGTGTAAGAGTTTTTGAATATAGTGAACTCACACGGTGCTTCAAAGGAAAGCTCAGCTCTGAAGTTCAGAGAAAAGCACGACCAAAACAAACAAACAAAAAAAATATCAACAGTAACCATATTTTCTTGGCATACCTGCTATGAAGGAATGACAATTTCTTTCAATGCTGGGATTACACAAGAAGATACACAGACAAAAACTCTGGGGACTTCATCTGCAGCAACCTCTCCAGGTCTACTTAAGGCCATTCTGCTGAGAAAGCACCCGAGCCAGTGACTGCCGAACATTCATTTTTGTCCCTTCTCTGGGATGAGAAGAATGGGGGAATATTAAAGCTGGGCAAGGGGAAAAGTCCACCTCCCTGCTCAGCGAGCCATAAAGCCACTGCAGTATCTCAAATGAGAATCCACTTTACAATAATGGCGCATAAAACAGCTAATGTGATTTACTCCCCAGTGTAAAAGAAGCTTGCATATAGATTGGGGTTCCCTGCAGCAATAATAGCAGGGGTTATTAGCTTAATCCTTTAAGTACTGAGCTCACTGACCACTCTTTTTCACCGCCAACCATATGCAAGGACAGCAAGATTGTTGCAAAAGGGGGTTTTACGACTACAGGTCTTCCTCCAGCTTTTAATACAAAAATGATTTATTATGCTCAAAAGGAACATCACATATGTCTGCAGAAAGCTATATCCCACACTTAAGTTAATTACCTCAGCTTGCCTAGAAGGCAGAGTCGGTGCATTTCCTGAGATCCCTTGGCAAGAATACGCTTTCATTGCAGCAAGAAGGTTTCTAACCTCATTGAGGACTGAGTCACGACTGCCGTCTCCTCCTCTGCATTCTCATCCATCAAAAGCGCATATTGTTTCAAGGAACCCTGGCTCTGGTGCCTTTTGGCTGAATGTTAATAATCAGGTAATATATAACCACAATATTTATGTTTTACTGGTGAGTTAGCAATGGAAACCATACACAGGGCTGGGGCAGCAAAGATTATTTATTTCCACAAAAGGAAACCTGGCTTCAATTTATTTAGTCCTATAATAAGTAGAAGAGCTCAGCCAAACTCACTCTTTACTCAAATTGTGCATAATGAATCGATCTATCTACGTCCTTATGGCACAACTATCATCAAAGCAACAATGAGCTGGAAGAGATCTCTTAGATCTTCAAGGCCAGTCCTCTGCTACCACGTCCAACATGTGTCACAGTCCTTCTCCTAAAGGGACAGTGCCTGAACACTGAAGGTGAAAGCATGACAGTCTATTGCAACTATTCTCTCACAAAGTATCAGATAAGTAGCTGAAAGTCTAACTGTTTCTACTGTAAAATACAGGAGATAATCAAACTTGTCTTTTTCAGAATAGCTGATTCTCGGAAGGACTACAGGCCACAGAGAACAAATTCGGCTAGCTGTACTTTGAAACAGGTGGGGACTTAACATACAGTGCCAGTTAAGGGCTACAACACAACTTCTATTTCTGTGTGTTTTACTAGCATGAAAGAAAAGTGACAAATAGACCCGACCTCCTGTTTAAGTCAAAACAAAATTCACAATACTAAAACAGCCCCCATAATTAGCTACATTTATAAATCAATTAAAATTCAGTTTGCACAGCTGACAGCAGCTGCAGGTGGTCAGAAACACACTTGAGGTAGCTGCCGACTGCAGAGCAAATTACCATAAAAGAGCTCATCCAGGGATTTTCTTTGCAGGTTAGCAGTAAGGGTGCCAGAGGAGAGCAAGTGACACCACATACCCATTTCTCTCCAAAAACAAACTGTCGATTTTTCTATCGGATAATAATAACAATTACATCAACATCTCATCCTATAACCAAGGTAATAAAGCTGCCTTCATTTTAAACGCCTAATACACAAGAGAAGCACGCATATAGCAAAGTGCCAAAAAGCATCACCATTCGGGAGATAAGTTCTTCATTTAAGGACTGACTAAAGAAATACACCCTCTTACATTTTTTTTTGCCTAGAAATGAAGGCATTAGAAGGCTTGAGACTACCAGTTATTTTATTTCCGCAAAACACGCAAAGAACCCTCTAGTAAAATTAGTTATTAGCATTTCATCTTCTAACTTAACCAATAGAAAGGAGGAAAACAAAAGAATTCTTAAAAATATAACAGAAGAAAGCCAAAGTTCAGGATAGTCTCTATTCCCATTAAAGCTCTGAAAGACAAACATTGATACGCATCTTATAGACCCCCAGCTTTGTGCTTGTTCATTCTTTAAAGCCCGCAAGAACCATGACTATATCAGTAACATGGGAGACGGGTTGATGCAGATACTAAAAAGCACATCGCAAATACCGACCATTCATTTCACTCTCAGGACTATGAAGCTCAGCAGCCTAAACCAGGTTTTTAACTCTGATCTACAGATCCCTTCTGAGGATCTGCAATGAGCAGCTGAGAGGCAAGAGGTGACCATGCATAGCTTGAAATGTTTCGTACAGGGAAACTAACACTATAAAGGGCAAGTTGTCCCTTTAGGATAAGTAGTTCCGAAAGGCAGAGCACCAGGACCTCATTTTTCCATTCCAACTTAACGATTTAACAAGCTCCCATTAACAAAATTTTAACGCAACCGTGGCACAGGATGGGGGGACAGGGCAACTCAACACCAAAACCTGGGTCTCGAGAGGTCTGCAAGATCAAACAGCCACGTGCTATAACGGTATCTCAGACCACAAGAACGGCCTTGTCTGGCAGAGGCAACCACCACCACCACCACCAAGACCAACGATCGCGGAGCGGTGGCAAACACCACAGCTGCCGCTTGCAGAAGCTCCTTCTGCTCACACACGGGCCTTGCCCTTTCCTTCAGGCCCTCCACGGATGGAACCACCTCCCGCAGCTTGGACTCAGCGGCAGGCCCCAACCCACCAGCCTGGTCCTGCTCTGCCCTTGGACGAGCCTATCCACGGGGCTACCACCTCCCTGCCCCAAGCCCCAGGACCAGCCAGACCTGAGCTTTTCCCTGCTGGGGCCCATCTTGGTGCCCAAAGGGACCCCCCCACACAAGCACAACCCTCGGCCAGCGCTCCCCTCAGCCCAGACTGCAGGTGTGTGTCCCCCCGCTACCCGCTCCCCCTTATATACCCTCCGCGCCCCACCACCGCCACCACCAGCAGCCAATCAGGGGCGGGGGTGCGACGCCCCCTCCCCTAACTAGGCCAATGGGAGGCAGGGGCGCGAGGCGAGCGGCCAATCAGGAGGCGCAGGTGCCCCCCAGCCCGCTTCCCGCCACCGCTCCCCAGTGTGAGAAACCACCGCAGCCGCACCC
>NW_010973209.1:1811774-1811996 GCF_000737465.1 Haliaeetus leucocephalus | reverse complement strand
AGGTCAGGGGGCCGGGGAGCAAGGGGGGGGACCCTGATCCACGGGGAGGGGGGGGGGAACCCCTGCCCGGGCTTTTACTCCCCCCCCCTTTCGAGTCTGCGCGACCAATCAGAGCGCCGCTCTCATCCCCGCTCCGTTCCGCCGGGGGCCATATCACCAATCAAAGCGCTCCTCTTATCGCGGCGCCCCGCCCCCCCCGCTGGGGGGGGGGGGGGGGGGAGG
>NW_010973209.1:1614649-1811764 GCF_000737465.1 Haliaeetus leucocephalus | reverse complement strand
AGGGGAGCAGCGCCCCCTGCTGGGAGGGGCGGGGCAGGGCGCCCCCTGCTGGCGGGGAGGAGCGGTCTCCGAGTGACCGGCAGTGATTTATTGGGGCGGCCGCGGGGCGGGGTGCCGGGGTCTGTCCCTCTGTGTGTGTCCCGTTCCGCCCCCCCCTTTTTTTTTTACATGGCAAGGAGGGCCCATTCCATCTCCTTCTCCCCACTAGATTAAGGAGGTGAGGCCCAAATCTCTCGTGGGATACTGTGTCGCATCCGCCTGGCTGACGGCCCCGACGCTCCACGGCTCCCTCGGAGTGTAATTGTCCGAAACGGTGTCAAAAACAGCAGTCCAGCGGGTTTCGCTGTCATTTTACTTATACACTTACAAATTAAAAGCTGAAGCCAGAGCTATTTGCTGGTCGAGGGTCAGCCTGTGAGGAAACGTCCCCAAAAGGGCTCTTTTCTGCCTAAAGGGACTGAGACTGGTGCTGGTATTTCTTTTTTATCGTGGTTTATGCATTCAAGTCCTAAATGTCAGCTCAGAGAAGGATAATAATTACTATTGTTCAGAAATTTAACTAATTGGTCATTCCAGAGGGGTTATTACCATCCTTTCATTGCCGCTCATCTTAAAGAGGTGTTTGTATTATGGTGGCATGGAAAAATACCGCTTTTCTTATTCCTTATTTGACATTAGCATACGCTCAGAAAGCTATTTGATCGAATAGTTCAGCAGATAGTTCTTAAATAAGACAATCTCTGTGTTTAGTACCTTTTAAATTTATTCCAAATGGCTTCATGAACTGCATGTGTGTATGTGCCTAATAAACACTGTTCCACTGAAGCGTGGGCAGCAGCAGATTCTGTAACAGGCTATTGTGGCCAATTGACCCAAAATCCAGTAGTAGAGGAAGGGTAAATTTTGGTTAAAGATGAATCACTGCTTTTACAAAAACTGGTTCTCTTCATTTTCTGCCCTAGGAGAGTAGCAAGAGGTCAGATCTTGGTGCAATTAAGCATCTACTTCTCCACTAGGTCTCTCTTTTTAAAGCCCGATCTAGTCTTTTAAATTAAGAGGTACAGGTGTATATTGAAATCAGCCCCTGTTGTACTGACCCATGCCTTCCATGAGTAATAAAGATTTTAAAAAAAAAAAAAAAAAAAAAAAAAAAAATTTTCAAATATGTGTTTACGAAAAAAACCTTAAAATGCTAGATAAGAAAGGATTTTAAAACTTAAGTGAGCAGAATTAGTTACCAATTAGAAGTTTGTTGGGCTTTGGGGGTTGTTTTCTTCCCCTCCATAATACTTCTTGACTTCTCTGGGCTGTTCTCTTAATTTGAATTATGAGAGTTATGGAGTCAGTTTATTCCTCTAACCTATAAAACCAGTTTCAATTTCATTACACCATGCTAAAACGTTAGGATTACAAATAGCACAAGGAAATACATAAGACCTAACAAAACTGCTTTATTTCTCGTAAGTCTCAACAGCTATATGTGTTACTTTTAAAAAAAAATCAAAAGTGTTTTCAGTGTTGTATTTTTATTCGGGATTTCCAAGAATCTCCCTAACGTTTTGAAGACTTACTGGCTCAGACACAAACACACTATTGTGCCATGTTTTCATGCAGACACGTAGTTCTTCAACTGGGCACAAAACACCGCAGGACCTCAGGGCTGTCCTTTCCTGGTATGTGGGTCATACTCCAAAAGTTATTCCACAGGTTGGGTTTTGGGGTGGGGGGTTTTTTTTCCTTTTAGCTTGGAAAGACCCATTTAGTGCAAGTGTACAGTGGATGCAACAAGCTGCCAGATGCAGAAAAAGCATGCTGGTCTGATTCATCATCTGCAGTATCTGGAATCTGATGTAATGCCTATTGTATTTCCCACATTTAATGTGTTGTTTCTGATGCTCCAGCATGGGCTTTGTTTTTCCCATAGCCTCATGCTGTGAGAGAGAAGCCTTCACACAAGGTTAAATTTATTTATTTCTAATTTTCATTGTTCAAATAAGCTACATAAAATAATTTCCCCATTTGCCTGTATTGTCTGGTACAGTGCTATAACCCTTCATCAAATCCTCCTCCTCCCCCCCCTCCCATCTCCTGGGTCATCAGATCTGTATCTCCATCTCTGCATCACCTCATTTGTATACTGCTGTTTCAGCGCTGCCTCTGCTGCATGTGTCCCTTCTTGCCTGTTTTGTCTCTTCCCTTTGGCCACTACAAGGCTCATTTTTCCCAGCTGCAGCACCGTGTCCCACATTGAAGCGTGCATACTGACCTCCTCCTGGCAAGGGCCCATTTCTCCATCATTTCAGGCTCCAGGGAGAAAAGCCTACTACAACCCCACCCCATTTCATTTACTTGCAAATATCTTTTTGACCCAACTCTTTCACTTGAACCTCTTCATCCATTCTCTTCACCTAATAAAACCACTGTCACAAGTGTTTGCCTTATAAACAAGCCTCCTGCGCCTGGACCACAGTCCCCTACAGCTGCTCACCAACCCTCTGGCTTCCAGACCTCCTAAAAAGCTTTTTTGGTCTTTTCCTGTCCATACCTCTTTGTTTCTGGTTTTGTTGGGCTTATTTGATTTTTCTTCATGATGTTATCCCATTTTGAGAAGCATGTAGATTAAAACATGACAAAGAAAAATGCTGAAGTGCTGTAAACTCATTTGAGTTATAGAAGCAGATGATGCCTCACTGGCCCTGTTGACCTCCCGGACTACATCTGTACATGATAAGTAGGTACTTGCACCTAGATTTCCAAATTAGACGGTGCACGAAATTGGGTTATGCATTGTGGCACCCATCTAACTTCCCTTGTGCAAGTCAGCAGCTGGCTGTGATTTAAAACACCAATCTAGAAGATGGAAAAACTTCAGCTCTCTCCATGTTTCTTTTAGAACCTGCTAAATTATAATGCAGCTGAAATGTAATTACTTTACTTCCTGCCCAGAGAATACAAACCATGTCGAAGGTAGTGATGTGAGTTTACTGGTTTAGAGCAAGCCAACATAAATTTAATTAAAGTGGCCTCATGTAAAACACATACAAACACAACAGAGTTATCCCATTGTGGTTCTCAGGGTCATCTCCCCCCCAAAAAAGGTTTAACTTTTTTTTTTAAAAACAAGCTCAATTAATCCCCTTATACTGCAAGGAAAGGTTTGACTAAAAGAAGTCGGGGGATTAGCATGCCTTAATAGCATCTACCTAATCATCTCAAAACTTTAAAGTGATTTTACTTAAAACTAAATCAAAAACATGCCATTAGAGAAAGCATTTCATCACATGCTATCACTATTGGCTACCCTTTTCCTGATCCATACCCACCCAAATGGTATTTATCCCCAATATTTAAGAAATATAGGCAACAGGTACAGTAATAAGTGAGGAAACCGTTCACATAGCAACCTCCCCCCCCTCCCCCATAATCTTTGCTGTGCATTTGTTAAAAGGTGCATCACGTCTTCTTAGGAAAAGGGAGCCTTTCAGTTCACTGTGAAAACCTCTTTAGCAAAGCCATGCTGCCATACAGGCATGGGAAAAGCGAGTTCTGGCTGCAAAAATGCCTGCAGGGAAAATACTTTGCCACTCACACACCACTATCTCCCCAACTCCATTAGAACAATATTTATTAAGGCTGCTGCTGCTTCTGATAGAGTCTTGAGGTCTTTGGGTTTAGGAGAAGAGAGAGATCAACCAAGGAAGTTTAGCATTTCACAAGTCTTGATGTAAACTGCCTGTTTGCAAGCTTTTCCAGGGTGAGAAAAGTATTTTTCATTCTTGTGCACAGCTGGTGCTGTGGAGTGCTGGCCCTTAAGCAAGGCAGCCAGGTGGCTGTGGTAGCAGTAAATGCTCCAGCTGACGGGCTACAGCAACTAAAGGAACACCGATGCACCACAGTTGTTTTTTGCATTGCAAGACTTCTTAATTATTGAAGCACTTCCCAGCAGTCTGCACTGGACAGATGTAGTTCAACTTCAAATCCAGGTCAACTACTTCTTCATTTGGGATTACTGTTTATTTAGTACATGCATTTCTTCTCTGGGAAAGATGTTCAACCATGATTAGCCTTACAATATTTCACTGAAAGTACCCAACTTTGTTGGCTGATTTTTCACTCAAGTTCAGTGTCACCACTATCCAGTTCTGCTTATGTAGAAGCATTGTCATTAGTAGGAAATAATTTGTGCATCAACTGCAAAGTAAACACAGAGGCTATTTGGGTTTTCTCTCCATTAAGGAAGCTAGAATGACTCAGAAAACTATTAACAATGCTTTTTGATATTTCTGAGTTTGCTAGAAAGTTGAATAAAGGTTGAATATTCTCTGTTAAAATTGTCCTAGGCATTATAATGAAGGCTTTTAAAAAAATTGTGAACATTTAGAGGATTTTTAACTTTTCTAGATGTTTCCCAGCCCTGGGAAAAGACTTGTTAATACACATCCCTTTGATAGTTATTTTCAAAAAAGTGATGATGAGATGATAGAGTCAGTCTTACCCAGCCTCTGCTGGGAAAGAAAGGATCTTTAGAGATACTCATCCTGCTTCTGGATACACTTAGTAGGTAAATAAGAGAGGCAGCATGGAAAAAAGCTCAGTGATAACTTATGGTAGATGTTTAGACAGCAACCACATTTAAAAAAAATCATATTTTATGATCTCATTTAGTATACATACCAACCATACACTCTGTTTATCTGGGCTGTTTATAGAACAGCAAAAAGTAAATTTCCCAGCTGGGAAAACTCAAATATCTTTATACATACTGAAAAATAATACTATCTGTCAGATGGTCAGTATTCCTCCATCCCCAGAATTGATTAAGATGTCTGACCTTCTCATGGATGTAGGAATTGGTGGGGAGAGGTGGTTCCAAACCACCGAGTCCTCTCCATCACAGACACCACAGTACATAACCTGGGCAGGCTTTCTCTTAGGAAAAGCTGAGACTTTTGTTCTTGCAGCCTTGAACAAGAGACTAAAGACATCACTGAAGACAAGGGTGGTTGGTTTGGTTTTTTTCCAAGGCCCATTTCTACTTATTTGTTCTTGTGCCAATGCTTTCATGCAGTTTAAATAGGGGACTTTTTTCTTTCCCCAGTGTTTATTCTCCTGATGCATTTATAGACAGCAGTTATATCCTCTCCCAAAGTTTATTTTGTTAGACTATGCAAGCCACATTTCTTTCATTTTCTCCTGTGTAACACATTCCTCATTCCCTTATCTGTCTTACTAGCTCCTCTGCTGTAGTGGGGAAAAAGGGTTTTTAAAAAGAAATTTTCTTCTTGCATGATGCGTTTTCCAAAGCAGCTTTAGAAGCCCTTATTGAGTGCTAAGAGTAAAAAAACCTCCCCCTTAGAAGTCTCTAGCTCTCATCCAAAAGTCTGGATCTCCAAGCTTGTGAAAGTACTCAGCAGCTACAGTCTCATCCTTCAGCACCTGAACAAGATGAGTAAGGTTTACCTGGAGATGGCAGTCAGGGTCATTTAAAAATCCAGGTCAGCAGGCAAGTTCAAGAGGATGAGATAGGTCTGAGGTCCAGACAAGAATTAAATCTGCAGATCATAGCTACCAGCTTGTGAGAACAATCAGGATTAGACAAGATCTTGTAGTCACTTACCAAGTCCATAGCAATGAGACTGAGTCAAGACCAAGCTGGGAAGTGAGGTCAGAAATCCATAACCAGGTACAGCTAACCCCAAAATAAAGCCCAACACTGCTCAAGAATTAGACAAAGAATATAGTCCCAGGCTCAGCTTAAATAGAGCTCCTGGGCCCATGTGTGGACGCCTCAGGTGAAGCTGTTCAGGATCAGTAAGATTTATTAGTGGCCTCAGGTCCCTGGCAGGGTGTAATGTTGTTGTTTGGGTGTTATAGATAAAGCTTTGTCCCTACAGCAGTCCTGGTTTTAGGTAAAGTAGTTTGCATTTGGTTTTTATTTTCTTAGGTTTTGCTTTAGAGTGTGTCTTATGTGTAATGTTTGCTGGATTATTGTCAATGAAGAACTTGTGGGTCTGGTTCAAAAAAACAGCTTATAATTTTGGAGGAGGTTGTATGCTTAACTTTTTTTTTTTTTTCCTGAGGTTTGAATCTTGCCATAATTTCAAGTTTTTCCTTGGTTTTCTATCATGATAATTAGAAAGTCAGACCTTTGCAAAGAACAATGCTGCTGAACTTTTCCCACAGTATTCTGGGATTTTGTGGTGAAGTGAAAGAAAAATATTTGCAGCATTGATGGTGTTGCACTGCAATCAACATTTCTGGCATAGGAGACTGCGGAGTCCTGTTTGAGTACCTGACCCTGCAGCGAGAGCTGTGCGAGCAGACACTGGCAGCAGTGTGGGGCTGCATTGATTTAAATGTCGTTTTGGATTGCATTCAAAATATTTTTGCAGAGCAGTTCTTTGCAGTTGGATGTGTCCTTCAAGAGGATAGTGGTCTCTGTGGCAGAGAAAGGTTTACTTTAGTGACTGATTAGTTTAAAGGAGGGAATGTTTTGAAACTAAACTGAGTTTGAAACGTAAGTGTATTCCACCCATGCTATAGACAGATACCTGAACGCCTTTGAAAACAAGTGTCTTAGGAGAACAATAGGTATCAAATGGAGTAAACCTATAGCCAGTGCCAAGATTTGTCAGTGAGTTTAATGTCGGCTTATCTCTAAAGCTGACAAAAAGAAAATGGTATCATCTGAGACAGCCATTAAGATTGAAGCTGCAGCCTCTGCCCTGGTGCAGATGGCTACAAATGAAAAACTTCTGCTGCCAGCCAGACAGGAAAAACATGAAAATTTGCTGCACAGAGGAAAAGCACAGAGCCGCTGAGAGCAGGGAATTCTGGCAGATCCTCCACTGTGCTTCAGACAAATGACACTGGAGGAGAGATGCAGATACTGTAGGCTATGAAGAAATAACTTGTCAATCTGTTTCCCCAAAATCTTTTTGTGAACAGAATGTAACCCAATTATTTTAAGCCAGTCTCTTTGTTTATTTTTCCTTTTTTTTTTTCCTTGCAGGAAATACTCCTTGTTGTCAAAGCATGTATGATGTTACTGAGGTGTGCCTAAATGTTATGTATTCCAGGTGTGCCCAGGCACCTGGCCAGCTTGACCCAAAACAGAGGTGTTTTCTTCTAAGCAGTGGATTTACACAGTAGGGTGAGAGCCTTCTTTCAAACATGGTTATGACAGTAGTTAGCATTTTTCTGTTATTACAGAGTTGTTCAACTGTTGCTTTGAACTCTTGTAACCTCAGCCTGCATACAGTGGAAAAAATCAGGATTTGCTTGCCTGAGCATGAGGCTGCAGTTCACAATAAAATATTTGCTGCAGTTCCAGCTGAGTGCTTGCATGTCCTGTGTCATGTTAGGTGTGCTCTGCCTTAATCTTGCAGGGACCCTTCTTGAGCTTTGTTTCAAGAGTTTTGCTGTCAGAGTAGAATTGATATTTCCCAGTGCTCTAAAATCCATTTGCTTGGGAAGACTCTCTTTAAAGCTAATACACTACAGTGGTAGGATCTGGGCTGTGAGTTTTATCAAAGGATCCCACAATTTGACCCCTGATTTTCAAAATTCTCTGAAATTTGCTGCTTAGTGAATTTGCCTGAATAATAGAGGACCACAGTAATACCAAGGACATTTCTTAAAGCAAATTTGTAGTCATTTTGATCAAGAGACTTGCCAGCTGCAGGCCCATCCAGTCAGTAGCCAATTTTTACACTGAAATATCTTTTTTGCCACCATGGTGAGATTGTCTTGAAAGTTATTATTTTAGTTGCTGAGGTATTTAGGAAGGCAAAGGACAGTAACACATCTAAGATGACTAGGTCATTTTACACTTCTCGGATCAGTCTGATAAGGCTGAATTTATCTCCCTGGTGAGTTTGGTTTCATCCAAGAATACACTAAGAAGTTGAATGAGCCACTTCACATCCTTGCAGTCTTCCTCAAATGCAAAAAGTTGTAGAGAGACATCTCCTTCTATGTTAATCTGTGTAATGAATTCCAGAGCCTGGCTCCCCTTCTCTGCTGTCTCCTCACTAATTCCCCGCAGAACTTCTAGGAAACCTGTTGATGATGCCTGTTTTCATTTTTTCCTTCCCAAATTTGCCCCTTACCTAGTTTTATTTTGACCCATTCACTTTTTCCTCATAGTGGTTGCAGAAACCGTAGAAAAAATATTTTACAAAATACTATTTCATTTAATATAGAGCAACTGCAACACAGCAAAAACACATTAAAGGTGTAATTAAGAGTAAAAGACAATTCGGTATTTCTATAACACCTGCTGGGGGTTTATCTCCTTTCATAGTCTTTCACCAAGTTTTCTTTAACAGCTGACATGTTGGTTGATAACATAAATACAAAATAAAAATTAATGAAAGAACCCTCTACCGTGCAGAATGCAGGGTTCTTTCATGATTAAATACTCAATAGTGAATCACACAATTGTTGAAAAGCTACTGGCAAGCATTTGAGTCAAAGGCAGAAAAAAGACTTAATGTGTACGGTGTTTTTCCTTCCCTTACTTTAAAGAAACATTTTCACAATGCAAGATCCTTTAATGAAGATAACAACTTACATAACCGTAAACTCATTTGATTCTTATTTTTCATTGCTGTACTTTGTGGATGCTTTTTGGTAGATTATTTCCTGCCCTGTGCCAGATGCTGTTTTCATTCACAATGAAGTAATAGTCCTTTGTGAGTGATATCACAGTATTATACCACGGCCCTTATTGTGACTTCTCAAATTTAACGTACTGAAATACATTCTTTGTTGGTTGTTTGGGGACTTTTAGATCTAGGCTTTGATTGAAGTCAGTCTGTAACAAAAAAGAGAGAACAGAGCCCGGAGAACTTGGACAGTATGCAATTTGCAGAAAAACATGGAAACAAAAGAAGGGCAAAAAGGAAAAGTTTGAATATTTGATATATTCTATCTCTTCTTGTATAGACAGAGGAAAAACTTGAAATAAGACTTGTGTAATTCATTGTTTTTCAGGTTTTGAGAGGGTGTAGGTATTTAATTGCTGACCCTGCCAAGGGATCTACCTGTGTGCCAGCGCTGGGCTCCTGCTGCAGTCGATGCTGGATCAGCAGGTAGCATTGGCCAGGGGAACCTGGGTTGGGGTCTGCTCCTATTTCACACTGCTGCGTGTGCTCCAGCTCTGCGCCCACACACTAAAGCAAGTGTATCCAAATACAAATAATTTCTAGTTCTTCAACTAGATCACAGGGTTAGGCCCTTCTAAACATAGGCTAGAAAACTTTGCGGTTCCCTTTTAGACATATGATCTGTGGGTTTCATATCATGACGATACAGTTCCAACCTTTGCCGGTACCAGGTTTATTAAAATGGGTGTATGTGTTTGTGCCAGTGTCTGTGTGCATAGGAATGAATTCTTTTGAAGGGTTATGTAAAGGTATATTTTCCAGAAGACAGAACAAATACAGGGAATCCAGTTGTGTTACTTAAGGCCTGATCGTGCAAGGAGTGGAGCGCTCTGATTTCTAAATGCAGGTTAGAGCACTTCACATCCCCCAGTTCTGTGTAGGGTTGTAGGGGTGTGTCTGTGGGGGCACATGCATATGTATGTGTTTAAGCATAAATTGACCTAAGGACATAATTATACATGCTTGTTTTCCCCCCCTTAGAAGTAAACCGATAATTATGAAAAAGTGAGATGGAAGACATTCCTTTTGAAATTGGTAAGCACGTATTGGTTTAAAATCTTTGAGTAGACACTTTTTTGGATAGCTTTTTAGCCATTCCAGTCAACAAAGGAGCTGGCAAACAGGTCTGTCATCCAGCTATATTTTCAGGAAGCATGGAAAAGGTCTTGTTAGACTTTTTTAACAGAAAAGAGGGAGATATTTATAATACCTGATAGAATATTGATATATTTAAATGTGCTGATATATGAGTTTTTAAAAAATAGAAAACGTGGTCAAATTTTGCCCTTGTTGTAGTCCACTGAGACTGCAGCAGGTAATATGTTGAGGAAAAATTTAGCCAAAAGCAGTTTTGAGGGAAACTGTTAAAATGCAGATAAATGAAGATGTCTGGCTCACCAGAAGAATCTGTATTCATGTGGCGAATGTTTCGTTACTCATACTGCAATGCTTTCTGAAGTATATTTTTGTATCATCATTTCCCATTTTAAATTCAGCTCTTAAATCCCAAAAGGGAATTAACTACCAGCCATTTGCATTTTAAAGGGAAAATTCAAACCTCAATAGAGTGCTCTACTTAAGACTCCTTTTATATAACTTAGCCAATGAGCTACATCTTGGTAGAGACCTTAGGGAGTCAACCAAATGACTGAGACAAGGCAGGGAAACCTAGACTTGGAAGAAGCCTTGTAATTTGCTTCATAAAATGCAGAATACGCTGGTATCGGTGTGAAGCTTTCCTGCGAACTGATGTTTTCATTATTGTGGGGCAAAATGCCTTTATTGTTGGGGTGGAGGGGGGGGGAAGGCACCTTCAACCTTTGGCAAACTGGGATGGCTAGAGCACAGGCTACTCTCTCTTGCTGTGCACGAGGGAAAATGATAGTAAAAAAAGCTGTAAAAAAGAGCAACTTTTAATTCAGCCCTTTGCAAAACATGGGAAATGACAATCGGAAAGTTACAGGAGGAGCAACATGGATTTTGTTAAAACAGACCTCTCGGGTGCTGACTCATCTTCTGAGAAAATGTGATTCAGGAGAGGAATTGAGGGGGCTGTTCTGCCCCTCGGGCCATGGGTTTGCGGGTGGAAGTTGTAGGCAGTCCACTCCTTTCCTCAGAGACATTGGGATTCATCTTCTACTCAGATGTCCCAGTTCCTTTCAGCTGTGTCTTGCTGCATGCCTTTATTGAACTGAAACAGACTTCAAATACATGTATTTCTTTATTTCTTATCACCAGGAGAACCTACATTTTTAACTTCTTGCTGCCTTAGTAGCTTGAAAGCTGTGGAAGTACTGCTACTTCTCATTTTCTTGTGGCCCTCCAAAGAACTGTACATTTCAAAGGTTATAAAAAACCCAGTGCAGAATATGAAGCTGCTCTCAAAAGAGTTTATAAATAAATAGTACTTGAGAGCATTGTCTGTATTTGGGACATTTAAAAACAAAAAAGTGTAGAGTGAGGTCTGCAAATATTAATTCCTGTGCCTGGGAATTCCAAAATCCCACTGTTTTTTTTCCCCCTAACTCTCAGCTGAAGACTAGGCTGTCTATCAGCACAAGACCCTTCAGCTCCTTCCCAAAGTGTGGTCTGGTGAGAGGCACTGGAGGGCAAAGCTGCAGGTCCCAGCAGTACCTGGTGCACAACTCCCTTGTCTCCAGGGTGTGCGTTTCAAGAAACTAAAATAAATATTCCTGTGTTGACATAGGAAGAATGACTGGGTGGTTGGGTCCATCAGGGTTCTAATGATTGTTGTAACAGGAAATGTACCTTAATGTTTGTTTAAATAGAATGATGTAAACTGCAGCTGTCTATGCTGATATCAAATTAGAGTGAGTAAGGAGGGAATTTTTGGTGGAGTTATTTTGCTTTTAAGAGCACCAGAAAAATAAGCACTTAAAAGTATTGGGCAGCTGATGGAAAACAACAGTTCTCAGTAATAAAGCTCTGCAGTATCAGACATGACATGTCTCCTAGACATCTTAAAATTCCTTATTGTCTGTTGCTGTGTCATAAGTTACTTCCTAACACACCCTGTTGCTTGCAAACTGAGTAAGTGCACCAACAAGTGATTGGGGGGAATGGGGTGGAAAGGGGGGGAATAAAAAGTGACTTCAGTGTGCCATAAAAGAGCTTGTTAGCACAGGTTATTCCATGATGCCTGATGTAACAGGCACTGAATCAGACCTGATTGCAGAGGGAGGGGTAGATTTTTTGTTGTTGAATTGCACTTATCTTCAAAGCTGCTGCAAATGTTTCTACCTTTATTCAGCAGGACAAGGTTTTTACATTTGATGTTGTTCATTGCTGTGCCATTTGTTAAGATGATTTGGTTTTTAATCCACCAATGAATACTGAATGAAGAATTCAATCATGATCCGATCTCTTCTTTTGCTTGCCAGTAACACAAGCCATTTTTATTTTCAATTTTAGGTTTCTTTTACAGTACAGGACAAAAATAAATTATGAGTGGAAAGAAGTTAAAATTGTTCCTCTCAAGCAACTCTCCTGCATCAATGCTTAATCCTTCCATTATGTGTGGTATCATTAATCATTCCACTGTAATATTTGACACACACATTTGTGGGACAAATTCAGATCTAATATAAAAGCTGCGATAATACTGACTTATGTGGAACTGGAGCTAATTATAACATATTTGAATTTTCATCTTTTATGAAAGGCCTCTATAAAATGAACAACCTTTCACACCGTTGAAATGAGACTGTCTGAGTGAGACAGGCAAGCAGATGAGAGGAGAGGAAAGAAACTTTGTCCAAGGACAACAGGAGAAATCTCAACATCATAATGAGCCCATATCTGTGGAAAATATGCTCAGTTGTTGGTGGATTCTTTTTAATTGTGGGTTGTTTGTTTGGGTTTTTTTCTCTCTTTAAGCTCTCATAGGGCTTCTCTCCCATAAACTGCACTGCTCGGCTTGTTTAAGTGGGAATGGTTTGAATGACTGATCCTGCTGTTTTCAGAGACTAAACAACACTTCTGTCTTCAAGGGTGGACTAGAAGAGATGAAGATGACAGGATGCCTTCAGCCCATTGTAGGAAGATACAAGGATGCAAAAGAGTGAGAATTTACTAAATATTTTCTGCAATTCCTCCCTCCCCCCAGTGTCAGGACTATGCCTTTATTTGTAGACCTTTAGACCCCCTGCCTTTTGAGTTCCATGTGTCCGGTTAAGTGTTTGCTGCAGCTCTTTGCAGAAGCATCAGGCATTATTCTGCCTTGAGATCCTGCCTGTGCCCAAAGCCTCGCACCCATCTGGAGAGAGAAAATGAGCAGCATAAATACCCAGTTTGTATATTCCAAAACCTGAAGGTTAGCTAAAAAGGTGGTTAGGCTCTTTTCTATTTTTGCATTTGGGATCCTGAATCTGAGTGTGGGCTCACTACTCTATTGAATTATATATTAGAGGTAATTTCCGTTCCTGGATAGTGAATCCTACAGATGTGCAAATCTATTCCAAAAAGGATTGCTTGTATCTTTCAGATGCTGCATTTGTCTTGGGTAGTCTTTCTTTCCAGACAAACAAACTGTCCAGTTAAATTCATCATGGTCATTGGTTTTGCCCTCCATCTAGAAAATGAGAGGAGATCATAGACGTAGCACATTTTCCCGATGCTAGGATTGATACGCAGAGTACTGAAGGACCAGTGGCTGCCTTTAGCAGCCATGGTCTTGTTGTGCTAGCCTTAAGCATCTTTGATTGATGTATTTTTCATTTTCCAATGCATTGCCACCTTTTCTGTGCTGATGTCCTTCAGCAAAGCAGTAATTTCTAAACTGAAAAGAAGGGGTTATTTTGAAGTTTGCAGTTATGGGAGAGCAAGTATTAATGTTACGATTGTTTCCTTAACAGTCTGTTACATGCTGTAGGCAAGGATCACGCTGGCTGAGATTAACGCAGCACAACCTGCTGTTTAAATCTCCCCCCGGAAAAATCTCAGAATACCTGCATGAAAGCCAGCTTAATGGCACTGTTTGAGGCACAGAACAGAGCAGGAGAAAAATGGCCATCAAGAGTTAAGGACTCATTGATACAATAAGGGGTAGACTTTTCCTCCATTCCTTGCCAAGCCCTTTTAAAGATGTCTTTGAGTAGAAACAGAAAGGCTTGTTGTCCACCACTATTTACTGTGTCACTTCCTTTTTCACAGATTCCTATGCTGTTTTTCCTCATGCCTGCAATTACTCCTTTTATCCCTGTTTTTAAGGTACAACTCCACTTACAATGCATCTGTTCTTATTTATTCTCCATCCTTTCATTTTTCTAAACTTCATTGTATTCCCATTGGAATCGCCTTTTTTTTTAAACTCCTGTCTGCCTTGCATTATCTTTCAAGGCCTAGAAGGTCTCTGCATCTTTTCAATTATTCTCTTTCTATGGAACATCTTCATCCTCTGTGTATACCTTAAGCCCAGTTTCTTCAGCAGTTTCCTTCATCTCATTGCTGCTGGACTTTGTACACCTTGTCTGCAATGTGTTGTCCTTTTGAATTACAGATGGAAGACTGAGTTGCAAAACTGCAGGAACCCTAGACTTCCACAAAGAGATTTTGCAGCCAAATATAGATGTCCAATTCCAGAGCAGGATGGCAACTTTCCCATGTTATTTATGGGTTTTGGAGAAGTATTATTTCCCAAAGGCACTTATATAGCTGGATGTTGCATCAAGTTTTAGTTGAGTAATAAAAGTTTTGCATTGCTTTATGCCCCTCATACAGCCTTGTTAACAGATAGAGGTCTTGCCCTAAGTGCAGTATGGCTCGTGATGCGTTGTGGCAGTCAACTGTATATCATTCGTGCAAGTTGGGCGGTATATTTTTTCTAGAAGCACTGTTTAGTTTTTCTTACATTGCCGAATTGTGCTGGAATAGAGTTCTCTTTACTCAAGCCCACCACGTGCTGTAGTAATTTTCTAAAGTCAGTTTACATTCTATCTCCTAAAACCAAGGCTGACTCGGCTCTACCTCTGCAACCTCGAACTTGCCTGTATCTGTCACATAGAGCTAGTATGAATGATATGATCTGCTATTTAAATCTTCAATCAAGTTTTTTAATTAAAAGAGCTGCAAAACATTACTGTTCACAGGTTAGATCAATTTTATGCTTTAATTTGTGAGGTTTAAGAGAATGGTGAGAATATTCAAAGACTTTCTCACTTCTGTGAACTCATTCTCCAGCTACTGGCAGGATTTCAGCACATCAGTTCGTTAAAGTTGCTGTTCCCAGTGACTTTAATGGTACCAGACACATTCCTCACCGACTTCTCTTTGCCCTTTTTATCAAGAGCTTAACATTGCCCTTTCAGGGCATGTTTTTGCGGTCATAAATAGGTTCTTTCTGTTCACACAGTTGTGGTCATGCAAGTGATAATGGGCAGAGATGTTAACTTTGAAATGTTTCTTACAGAATAAGTAGTAGCAGCCAAAGGTGAGGATGAGATTCTCAGTGCTTCGTTAGCACAGATGTACTGGGAAAAGGGCACTAAAAGCCCTGGAACCAAGCATATAAAATGGGATTCTTGGAACAAACTGAAATCTGCCACCTAACAGGGGTAACAACGGGAAAGGTGTTCTAGGGAATGCCGCAGCCTTACAGCATTCATTCAAAGTGGCACTGTTGTCACAGGTGACAGATAACTACCAGTTCTCATCTGGAATGTATCTCCATGGTAAATTAACCATCACCACTGTGAGTGTCAGCATACCTGCAGTCGCGTAACCTGCCCTTCCTATGTTGACTAGTACTCATCTGAAAGCAACCACCTCCAAAGCCTTTTCCTGCTGAAAGTGTTTGGGTTTCTCCAACTGCTGGAATAGCATTTGCATTGTGCTGGAGACTCTGCCTCAATCTCCTTTCCTCCCTGCCACCTAGCAGCCACGTGAATTCAGTTGCATTCAGAGCTCTTGATGACCACCAAGGAAAGAACAAGATCAGGTGGATTAGAACTTTTTTTTTTCTGGGACTTTTTTTCCTGGGGAGAACTGATCTCTCTATGAAGGGGACTCTGTTATTCTTCAAATTTTGATTTGTTGCTTGTTTTTTAGGTAGTGAACCGAGCACTGATGGTCTTGCTTTTGAAGCAGAATATGCTGTGTTGCAGCCTTGCGGCAGGACTTCAGCTCTTAGGCGCTGGTGTGTCTGCAGTGTAGTACTAGGAGCAGGCTATGTTACAGGGGGTGAGAATGCAGCTGAGGTCATACCTCATGCTTATCTGTGAGACTTCTCCAAAAGTTATCAGACTGAAATTGCTTTTTGGAAAAATGGAGGGTAACACTGTTGTAATCGGGGCTGTGTCAGTAAAAATACTCTGAAGTCAAGTATCTGTTTGGTTAAGTCATGCCTGCCTGTGGGGATGCTGCTTTCTTTTGTGTTAACAGCCAATGCCCCACCATAAAGTATTATATCCAAATAGGTTGAGGTGGAGGACTAGGTGTATTCTGGTTGTACTGTTGCTCTGACTTCTGACACGGGCACCATGTGGCTGTGGAAATTCAGACTCTCATTAGGGCCATCATACTTTGCATGTCTCTGTACTTAAGACATTTGTGACTCGATTGCAAGAGCTGCTTGGTAACCTGCAGCCAATTACTTCAGTTTCTGCTGTGCCCCCAAAATCAAGTCTTCACACACCCCAAATTAACAAGCCCTTTTTCTTTTTTTTTGGTAGCTGTTTTGCCATGTTAGCTCTCAGAGGGGTTGTGAACATTAATTAATACTCACCAAGTACTATGTAAATATTAAGTATTAAAGGTATATTAATTTATATAGCACTTTAAATGCTATATAAAGTCAACCTCAAATGAAAGCCCCTATCCAAAGATGTATAAAGAGCTTGTACATTTTGGCCTGGGGAGAAAGAAGAATACCTCCTTTAAGAAAAGGGAAAAGCTTAGCTCAGAATCTCCTGTTATTTACTCATGTATTCATATTGCATAATAAAATATTTACATGAAAATCTATCAATTTTCAAAAAACTTGTTCACTCCATTTTCCAACTGAATTTGGCCAAGTTGAAAAGAAAATTATATATGCCAGAGGAGTGCAGTAAAAGAGATTTAAGGCTTTTCAAATACTATAAAAAAGAGACTGTAATAAGTGACTAGTGGACCAGTCAGCTGTTTTAATTAAAACTGGGCTGCTTATTGATCTCTCATACAGATTTACCCCTATCTGCAACATTTCAGCAATATTCCCTTCAACCATTTCAGAAAATAGTGCTTGTAAGAGACGCTAAAGAATATAGAAGTTGAGAATGGGAATGTTTTATAACTATGCGACATTTTGTACAAAGATGTTTGGTTTTTTGAAATTTGTTTTTATAAATAACATGGTGAAATAAAAACAGAGTCAATGCAAATTTGGCATGGTTGGTTTTAAAGCCAGAAAAGTGCCCTTAAATAGTGGCCCCAGCTGTGGCACAGCATCTGCACTGAAAGAAACCTGTGCTGTGCTCCAGTTGTTCAAAAGAGACTGCAGGCACGGCTGTTTCACACTGACCGGCGTGCAGACTGGCGAAGGCAATGATGATGATGTGTCATCAGGGGTCTGTGCCAGTTGTTTTAATTAAAGCATACGGAGAGCTTTGCTGCGTTCACGATGGTTGGCAGCATGCGTGCCATCTTCTCTTCCAGGTAGAGCCCGGTGAGCACCCGCCCTCGGTGTTGGTGGTGGGATGAAACAACCTATGACTGTCATTCAATAGCTGTATTTTAAAGGGGGGAGAAAAAAAAAAAGCACAACTGCGTTGGTTTTTGTTCCAAAACAAGCAGGGCTTGGAGCTTGCTGGTAGCGTCACGGATCAAGGGTTTTAAGAAATAGGGGATAGCTGTGCTGAGAGTTTTCTTTTTAGATGAGGAAACCGCCCAGCAAACCCTCTCCTCATCGTTGTGGCGGGGAGAAGCAACGAGGCCGGAGGGCTTTTAGTCCACAGACCCCCATCCAGCCCACGGCTTTTTGGGCTCCTCGAGGTAAGGCATTTCCCGTGGGCGGTTAATTTCTACGGCAGCCTGAAAATAAAAGAGGGGTGAGGAAAAATCCCGCTGGGGTGTTTCCCCGCCCCGCGTTTCCCCTCAGGGCCTCCCCGCGGCCTCAGCCCGCAGATTTGGCCGCCATTTCTCGGCGGGGCGGGACCTCGCCATCCCCCGTGGGCGGGGCACCTTGCCCCGCTCCTCCTCCTATTGGCTGATAGCGGGGGAGGGCGGCGCGGCTCGCTCGCCCAGACGTCCTTCCTCACCAGGGGGCAGGGGCGGCTTTCCTCGGCGGCGCGGCGATTGGCCGTTAGCCGGGGGCTGCCGGGACGTCACTCCTCCGCGTCTACGCGATAGGGTAGGGCGGGTGGGGCGGGGCGGGGCTTCGCCAGGCGGCTCCCGACGCGCCGCCGAGGGGGGCGCTGAGGCCGCAGTAGCGTTTGGGCGGCGGCGGCGGAGGAGGAGGAGGAACGGCGGCGGCGATGATGATGGTGATGGGCTCCGCGCTGCGCTTTCCCCTCCTGCTCCTCCTGGGGCTCGCCGGTCCCGCGGCCACGCTCGCCGGTTACATCGAGGTGGGTTGAGGGGGCCGGGTTTCGGCCGTTAGGGGCGCGCGGGCGGCCGTTGTGGGGGGGGGGGGGCTTGGCGCTGCTGACTCTTCACCTCAGGCGGGCTGAGGCGGCGGGTGCGGCCCCCGCTCCGAGCGGGCTTGCCCTGGGGGAGGGTACCCGGTGCCGGGCATTGTCCGGCTGGTGGGTGAAGGTGGAAGAGAGGCCGTGGGGAAACCGGGCTCCGGCGCAGCCCCAGGTGGGACTTTCTCCACACACCCAGGGCGGTGAATTTTGGGGGGGGGGGCGTTATCGCCTGGGGTCACCCTGCAGCTGGGCTGCGGTTGTGAAGGCGGAAGATAAGTGGGGCGTTCAAGGTGTCTCTGCTTGCGTGGGAGGACCTGGAGGTTGACCAGCTTCTGTAAGATCTTCTCGGGGTAGGCGGTGATGGGTTCGCGTTTTTCCCTTGTTTTCAGGAAAGCACTCCAAATACCGCAGGCCTCTTATCTGGCCAAAGATCGCATGGTTTAGCAGCTTCATTTCACTATAAGCATGGGTTGGTTTGGGGTTTTTTTTGTTTTTTTTTTTTTTTTTTTTTTTTTTTTTGAGAAGTGACCTCTGTATTCTTGGCATGGTGGCAAGAGCTGTGAGCTTCAGATTGGTCTAGAAGCTTAAAAGAGTATTAGAGGGCAATTTCGTAGGGAAAAACCTCTGTTAAACCAGTCCATTTGGCTGCTGTCTGCTTGATAGATCCCGAATAAGTCTTCGGGTTGGAACTGTTTCCTTATCTTCCAGAGGGGATGCTTCAGCCAAGTGTAAAGGGTGTGCACTTAATACAGATGTGGCTTAGATGTTGCAATTCATATATATGTGCGTGCACACGCACACACATATATATATGACATTTGTATCTATATATGAAAGTAATTGGAGGGGGAGAATTCTAACTTTATCTCTAAAACCAAAAACTTTGTGTAATCTAGCTATCTAAACAACAAGACGGGTAGGAAAAAATCATGTAGATTTAAAAACTTTACGCTGTAACCTATCTATTAGAGTGAAACAAAGAGCAAAGTACATGCTGAGCTTCAAACATGGCACTTAAATAGAGTTTAATAATCTGCACCTGAGTGGTGTTTGGAAATGCAAAACAGCTACATCTGTTTTGTATAGGTTCTGGGTTATTTAGGGATGGATAAAGAACAGGCTTGTGGCTACTTGTGAATGGCTTGATTTGGTAGTTCAGAGTAAAATTTAACAAGCTTGGTTAAGCAGAACCTCTACTTCAGTGCAATGCAAAAATCTGAAGCCCTAAGCTGGTGGTAATTACTAACTGGCAATAAGCGTGGTTCTTTAATATTTTTTAATGTGTGTTGTGTGAAATTAGTCTAGTCAACGACTTTTGTGTATTCAGCTGCTATTGAGGAATGGTATTGCACCTACTTTGTACCAATCCTTCTGTTAAATTTCTATAAGTCAATGGAATGTGGTGATAATTGTCTTTGGAAAAACTTGTGTGGAGGTTATCTTGCAGGAAAGATAACTTAAGACTCGGTAGGGCTGCTCTGAGGGTGTCTAGTTAATGCCAAGATCAGGTTACTTGGCATTGCCTTGGTGGTAGGGGACTATCCTGGCTGCTGGGAGGTGACCGTGTTAAATCTAATCTCTTGCACCTGTTTGGAAACTCCTCCAGCTGTAGGTCACTTCCTCTGTCATATCCGAGGCAAATTCGGCTGCTATGCACATCCCTTCTGGAAGCTGCTGCTTATGGACATGTGCTACAAAATGCCAAGTCGGAAAACAAATCTAGCTGTAATTTTATTCCGAAGCCTTGTGTCTGTCTGATGAAGCAGAATCCCAGGATTCGCCAGTCACAGGGTTGGCGAAGGGTTTGGCACAGAGGGGAGAGCGGCAGTGTCGCACCTCAGCACCCCAGGAGGGGCTGGCAGCCCCAGAGAATGGGGGTGTTGACCCCTTTGAAAAGGATTAAAGCGAAACTGTTTCTGCCTCATTCTTTTTCGGAGGATTGCGATGTCTGTAATAGGGTTGGTTTTACAGGCCGTGGGTTCACTCCCAACCTGCAGCGGTCCAGTCTTCACTGACAGGCATCGGTACTAGTGTGGGGTTATGTTAGTGCACCAGGCTGTCCTCGTTGCCTCTTCCATCTGTTCAGCCATTCCTGCAGCAGAATTTGCATCCTCTGAAGGCACAACAGCTACCTTAATCTGCTGACAGAAAATGTCAACTGTGACATTTTAATTCTTATTTTTGCTGCATCCTCTCCTATTGTCTTGTCTGTGGGGGACTGCAGCTCTCGAGTCTTTATTGCTGCCAGATTTTCGCAAGAATAGTATCTTGATGCAGAGCTTAGGAAGTGAAATGGTTACCGTTCTTGGTTTTTATACTGCGATTGTTACTGGATGCTATCCAGTAATGTGATGAAAAATATGCAAGAGATTGATTCCCCCCCCCAGTAATAAAAGATGATGTTTGAAAGTGTACTGGAGTTAAGGAAAATGCGTAGCAATGTCTTCAATTACTAGTTTAGTTGGATTGGCACGGTCCCATTAGGTGGATTTTCCTTCACTTGATTATCGTAGCTACCAGTCCCTGTCCCTAGAACACCGGGTAATCTTCTTAGCGACTACAATTTGTTTTTCTTTCTTTCCTGCACAGAGGAAGGGGAGTGGCAGATTTTTCTTTCTTAAATTATTGGTATGTGAACCTTTGAATACAGCATTCATGAGGGCTTGTTGTCGGTGACAGTCAGTCTCCCTTTCAGATCGTTGTGAGTTGATGGCAGATAACCTTTGACAATCTCTCTTCCAAATGAATTCGAATAGAAGAGCTTAGAGAAACCATTGATACCCAGATATTGATGTTTTTCTTTCCATCATAGTATGTGTCCTAGAGTTATGTCTGAATTCAGTGACTGCTGTGTTTTGCTTGTGAAGTCCCTGAGAACTTCAAATAGGACACTGATGCCAACTGGAAAAAGAAAATAAATCTGTTCTAACTTGATCTGTATTCCAATGATAAACTACTTCTGCTGTGCCCTCAAGGCCTTTAAAGGTGCAGAGTTTCTTTTTATCACTTGACCTTTTTGTATAATCAAATCTGAGGCGATGCAGACTCAATACTGCTTTTTTAATCACGTTTGGTTTTAGTGGTCTTTTTCCAAAGCTATCTTGAATGCTTAGGTCTGCTACCTGCCTGTTCCAAATTACCAGGATCTGGGGTGAGGAAAAAAAACAAGTGTGTTTTACAGCAGAGTTGTGGGTTTCATGTTTTTTTTGTGGGGTTTTTTTTTTTTTTTTAATTCTTAAAATCTCACCGACAAAAATATCAGTCTTGTGCCTTTTCTGCAGACCTTAGGGACTTCTAATTGCCTGCTGCATTGAACAAAGAACTCCACCTAGGGGAAATTTCCACTTCTGTGTTGAAGTCCTGAGTAGAAACAGCTCAGTAAAATTCCAGCCTTGAGCGTGTGGCCTTTAGTTTGCTTTCAGATCCTAAAACTTCGCTTGCCAGTAAGTGTTAGGAAATATACTTTCATATGAAAGTGATTATATGCAGTGCCTCTTCTAAGCCTCAACAAAAGCTTCTCTGAAGCAGAGATACGTATAAGGAAATAAAGCAAATCAGGTGGACGTCTGATACTGCAGAGAGGCTCTGGAATTTCTGCTGCATTGTAGAATGCCACCTGAAGGTAAGCTCTGCTCTTTGGAGAAGGCCTTCAGCTCTCCTTGTTTCACATGTGAAATATTTATGACCTCTCTTAAATGTTATTTAGGCATTAATATCTCTACAAGGGATTAAATGAATTTTTTGTTAATATGTTCATTGCATTGCCTGAGAGTTACTCAAAACCTATTCTGTAGGTGGCTTTAGCTGGATATGAGCTTTATTATAATTACATACTGTTCCTCCTTCAGCACTTCATAGTGCAAGGAGGGATTAGTGTAGCGTCTGTGTTCTCTATACCAGTTGGGCTTCTCTCTAGATGTTGCTTATAAAAATTCTGCCTTTTTTCCTATGTATGTGTCTTTTGGAGGCGTACGGACTCAGTCTTGTAAACTTAAGTTATTTTGACTGTAGCATCTACTTCTACAAATGTACTTAAACCATAACCTTGTTCTTCAGTTGAAAATAGAAGAGAAATACACTGTCCCCAACTAGATCTTTCTTGTTATCTACACTTTGGCATTTCAGACTCTTCTCATTAACTACTTAGGTTTTCTAAATTGACGTAATCCTTCAGATGCTTGCTCTCATGCTACTTACATGCAGTAAAACTTAGTGTCATTGATTTTTAGTTCATGCAGTCAGCACCTCTGAAACATCTTGTTAATTTAAGATGATGCTTGCTCTTAATTGGAATGCTTCAAATACTTGCAGTGGCCTAGAAACCACTCTGGTAAGGCTTCCAATTCAGAACTGTACTTGAACTTTCAAGATTTCCCCTTTTTTCTCCCACAGTGTCATCTACACCCATAATGGGCATGCTCTGCTTTCTCTACTAGCAGCAAGTTTGTCCCAGGCAAATGGCATATCCTGTCCCAGGTTTTACCTTACTGTTTACCTTAAATGGAGTCCGTAGGGCACTTTGACTATATTAATTTTGTAATTTCCATTCCAATATTTTCATTTTTCAGCTTTTTGCTGTAGCTTCCAATAAGTCTCAGATTTGTGGGAGTAGGGAGAGGAAATGGATTGACAGTGTTGTGCAGAGTCTCAAAGTAACTCATATATAAAATTGTCAGTTTTTTCTCTTTATTGTGGATTGACCAAAATAGCATACTACTTTCTTTCCTCTGGTTCAGGAGAGCTGATGGCTCTGCATTGGATACAGTAGGCTAAAAAGTAACTTTAGCATGTTACTACTGTTATGTAAATAGGGCAGGTTGTACTTCTGGTTGGGTGCTATAGGAATGAACCTTCACTCCTGAGGGGCAGTGTACAAGGAAATGTGTGTTTCACAAGAAACAGTTTGTGTGGGGTTTTTTTTAGAGTAACTTCTTAAAGTCAGATTTGCACTTCCTTTAATTTATGAATCCCTGCAACTGTAAGCGGGGATGTACTCCCTGTGCGCATCTTGCATGTGGATGTCGCTTTTTTTTAACTTGTTCAGCACCAGATTTACTACCTGCACCCCCACCTGCCTTCTCAGGTGGAGTTAAATATCTATTTCTGACTGTGCTTTCTCTAAGCTCTATTTCCTCATGCAAGAACATGGGAAGTCCACATACAAAAGAAGACAGAAGTCAAATTCACCTTGTAGCATGGCTTTTAAATGGTCAATAAGTTCTAATGCTTGCTCCACAGTCTGGTTGGGTTGATGTTGAAAATGCAAAATTTTTGGCTTTATGTGCATTTGTAAAAGTTTAAGTTCCCACTTGAGATGAATGATCAAAATGCTAATGTTCTGAAATGGTGTTAAACTAATCTTTCTAGCAGCAAAACATGGCCTGTTTGACTTTATGTAATCAGGTGTCCACCTGATCAGAAACGCATGTGGCTAAGCTGCTTGCCAGCACTTCATTTTGAAGTATTACAGTGGATGTGTTGTATACAGCCAGTGGGGAAAAGAATGCATTCATTATTTTTGAGAGATTGCCCCATATATGTATTAAATTTAATTATAAAGTTTTGTTGTCAGATTTCGTGCTGTCAGCCATGATCATGTTCTTGTACAAATTTGTACATTGCAGACCTTCATTTTGGTTTATATCTTCAGCAGTGTGCTAGTCACTTTTAAGCAGTGTGCAGAGTTAAATGTTGCCACTCTCCATGGCGTTTGATGTTTTATTTCCCTTTCCATTTTATTGGTGACAGCAGAAAGTCAAATCACATGTTGGTTCTCTGTGTTTTGTAATGGAGAGAACTGATGGATGAGGCATGGTCCGGAAAGTCTTTTGTTTTCTGCTACAGGCAGACTTGGTTCCTGAACGTGTACGTATGTATTTCTTCATCTGGTTTAGAGATCAAGACTTGATCTCTCCTGGTCAAACTGGCACAATAGTCTGTAAGGACTATTGCTGCTGTTATTGTTGGGTCACCACAGTGCTTGTGTGCTGACTGCAAGGATGATGGCTTTACCTGAGGTGGTGTTCTGCAGATATTTTTTTCTGAAGATGATTATGTTATGCCATGCAGTAACATCTTTTAGTAGTGGTTTGGGGGAAGTCTTGGCTCTCAAGCCTGCTGAACGGTGCCTGGCTGCAGAGTTTAATCTTCTTTGCGGTACCTTTCTGTGGGATTTCTCTTCTGAACCTTTGAAAGTTTCATGAGTTATTTCAACTGCTATGATTTCCTGCACAGGTGAGCAGTACAGCAGGTTGCTGTGGCTAGACAAGCCCTTCAATTGATGAAGCGGGCTCTGAAGTTGGTATTCTGTGCAGAGTGTGAGCTTCAGAGAAGTTTACAGAGGAGACAGAATCAATAATTGTTTGGCTCAGATGGCTTTTCTGTGTTTAGAGACTAACTGAAAATCATTATGAAATGATGACTTTGAGTTAAAGTTTTTCAAGTTGCCAAATATGAAGGCTTAAAAATTGCCAGCATAACTTAGATGCAGCCTGAACACCAACCCCCCCCCCCCCCCCCCCAAAAAAAAAAGCACTCAAAAACACAGAGGGCGGGAGCTGACTTTTCTTTCCCAGTTGTCTCAGTAAAGCTTTGTGTGTCTTAGCTCCGGGGTAAGGCACTGAGTCATCAGTAGTGTTACGGTTCACCTCAACTATTGATAATGTGACTAATACATGGTATCATGCAGAGGTGCAGCTTGGATGGTAACTATGCTTCAGCACTTGGATTCCAGGTTTTGGCTTAGTGACAGGGATGCATTTAAGTAATTTCGTACAGTAAGCTTCTCCCTATAACAAAATTACAACAGTCAGAAGTGTAGTATTTTGATTCAGGTCAAGGACGGAGACAGACAGACAGACACGAGCACACAGAGATGGCTGGGGCCGTGGTTCCTCCTTACTGTAACAGTAGGTTGATACTTAGTGAAGTTTCCATTTAAGAGTAGCTAATTATCATCTTCTTACCAACAACTTCATGTTTAAATAAAAGTAGTGTTTAACGTTGCAAGTTCCGTTACTCATTTAGGTCTTTTTTTCTTCCAACAAACACCTTCTGCTTAGGTTACATTTTCAAATGTCTGATATGTTCTGAGGTGTTGGTCAGTGTTTGGGGCTTTTTAATACTTGCAGTAGAGAGAGTTTTATTATTCTGTTAACTCTCTTACTATAACAGGGGCTTGCATTTTCTCACGCAGGTGCTGTGCTTGGGTTCTTTAATCTGCCACCTCAAAGCACTAAATAGTGAGGAGACCTCAAAAATCATCTTGTGATGGTGTTGCTGCAAAGATGAAACAGCGTTTTGGTAAACTACTTGGTACTTTCCAGGAGTTGCCCTATGCTAACTTCAGTACTGAGATGCTTAAATCAAAAGCCAAACATTTGCATTTTTAATCTTTGGGCTTTTCTTTAAAGGCTCTTATGTTATTTTTAGCTCCCGCTTCCTGCCAAAAGCTTTGTCCCTTTTCTTTTGGATTTTGGCTTGATGAATCCCACTAGTTATGATGTCATTGCATAGTGTGAAGTGACAGCCACAAAAAGAAAAATCTTGCCTATACCATCTGTTACAATAAACATTATGCACTCATGTTAGATTTCAAGCGGATTTGGATTGCATATTCACAACAGAAGCTGGTCTCTGCTTAGACGTATGGTAACCTCCAGCATAAAGCTTTTAATCACCAAATTCTCTATATGAGAATTTGGACTTGACATGACGCGTTGCCAGGTCTAAGGTAAGTAGTAGGGTTTCTTATCGGTGTTTAATCTTTTCCTATTAATATTGGGACTAGTAACTTGCCAAAAGTGGTCCTAGAGGAATCTGCTTGAATTAGTATAATTCACTAATACCAAATGCTGGTTGACTTCTTACGCTGGTAGTCTTACAATAACTGTGGCCTGAAATAGAGAAGGGCAGATTTGTTTTAATCTGCTAAGTATTCCTCTCAAAAGATTAAATGCAAAATGTTGATTCAGACCTGTGGTTTGAGTTCCCAGTGAGTGTGTCGGCATTTGAACATGAGTCTTTCTCTGCATAATTTATCAAAGCTCTAGCTGAAGAAATTGAATTTGATGTCTATTTCGTTTTACACAGCAAGGTCACATATGGGTTTAGAAACCCTAAAGAATGAAAGGGCGTTAGGATCCAAGCTAAGCACATTAGCCTGTGTAACGGTTTTGGTCAAAGATTAATTCTCAAGTGCAGGGTATGGCAGTGCTTGTGCATGTACTTAAATGTTGCCGCCTGTCAGGAAAAAGGGAAACTGAGAAATTGTTGAGGGCGTATGTTATCGTGGAAACCAGTTATTGCTCTTGAATGGAGCAGGATGCTCGCAGCTCCCATTTGGACTGTTGGAATAAGATTAAGTGCCTCTGAGTAGTTTGAGTTGCAGGGCTTCAAATAACTGCTTCATTTCCAAAGTCTTTAAGTAGAGCCTTGTAGCCTCAGCACTGGAAATGTCAAGCAGTGGAGAAGGTTTTGGTTTTTTTTTTTTCCTGGTAGCCAGCCAAAAAATTTGGAATTCTGTGTTTGCGACATATTGGTGCATTAGAGCTCAGCCTTCGGATGCGAATGTACACACATGGATCTGCAGGCTTACCTGGGCAAGAGCCAGACCCCAGAACAGGTGGAGTGAATTCTTGATGGGGGTCATGGAATGAAGTTAGGCTGTTCCTGTGGATGTGTGAAGCTTGGGCCTGGGACAGAGCATCATGTCACAGCAGAAGAGACTCACTGCAGGCTGTAAAAACAGGAAAAAAAGTGTTCCTGCCCCCATCACTCCTGATAAATGCTGTGTTGTTCAAATTGCATCAATACTTGCTCTGCAACAAAGCTAGCCAGTATGTGGATATTCTGTTTAGGGCAACAGCCGCTTTCTCGGAAGCAATTTACCAATAACAAAGGCAGGAGATGAATGGCCTGCCAGAGTGCAGGCTTGATGCAATGTAATATTTTGCACTGCTGTATCCCTGTGTTGTCCGCAGCTGGCTTTATGGTCTGAATCGCAGCTTGTGATTTGCTTAAGTCCCTCACCTTCTGGCTACGTGCTTATGCTTTTGTTTTTATTGGTCTTTTCGTTGTATGCATGTACAAGATAAACTTGAGTTTGCGCATAAGAACTTAGACTAATCACAAGAGCTGAAACCTATTACCTACATTTGAATCCATAGTAGTGTATTTTATACCTACTGTTTTAGATAAATGCTTACATCTTGCTTCAGAATGTCTTCGTTTCTCAGGTTGAGACAAAGAAAGAAATATCAACCAGCTGATCAACTTTAAGTCCTTTTGCTTTCTCTCCCTGTCCAGCAGGTCCTTTGCTCAGCAGTGTGGCTCCAAGGAAAGACTAATGAGAAGAGCTTGGATTCCTAATGTAGCAGGGCTGTTAAGATGGCAGGAAATCTTTCAAATTTGCTTAAATGTAAAATCTGCAGTACAGACAAAAGGCATTTTGAAGTTGAGGCTGAAATTCCTAGGTTTGGATGGATTTGTTGCACTCAATTATATTGAGCAAGCTTTTGCAGCTTGCTTCACATGGGAATTAGCATGATGAGAAGAATACTTTTCAAAGTATAACTGTATGGGAGGTTTTCCACAGGGCATCTATAGCATGTTAATTCCCCTTTTCATTGGAGGGCACTGACTAGAATACGTTGTTGCAGTCCTTTTGTAATAGAGGCTGATGTATTTCAAGAGCATTACTGTTCTGAAATGGCCAGTGTCATACTTTTTAGTTGTGTGTATGCGAACAGCTGAACTGGTTGCTCCAGAGAAGAATATTATGAAGATACCCACAAAACTTTGGGCTGCAAGCTTCATCTGTACTGTAGAAGAGAAGTGAGGAGCACTGCTTTCTAAGACTCTAAATGGCCTTTTGCTTCAGGCAAAAGCAAAGATGACTATACTTCATTTGCCTTGCTGTCCTTGGTTTCAATTTGGCTTTTTGTGTTTTCTGTCACTATCTTTAAGGGTTTTTGCAAAAAGCTAAATAGTTACTCCCCATTGTATAAGTGGCTGATAGCTTTACTCATACTGTTCTGTTACTTAATAGTCTGTGATTATTAGATTTATTTTGATCATATAACTGAGGGCATAACAAACATTTAGCCACAGCTGGTAGCAATGTCTTAACTGTCTAAGATGGGCTTAATGTGCACAGCTGTTTGTAGCTAGACTTCCAGCAGCTATTCCCCTGGTGTTGACTTTGAGATGCATTGCCACTTAGATAGTTATTCTTTTTTTTTTTTTTTTTTTTTTTTTTTTTTTTTAAGAGGATGTTACTGACTTGCCTGTAAGCTGCTTCTCATGCTGTAACAGGGGGCTGGTAGATTTTTACTGTTATAGCAGCTAGCTTGAAATTCTCCAGATCAAGTAAAGCAGAGATTTTTGTTTTGTAATATTTGCCTTGGGATGACTTCTGTGCTTTGGAATATCTCTTCAAATACATCTCTGAGCAGCCTCCATCTAGCAGTATGTATCTACATCACATCTAAGATGACGTTCTTCGGTGATGAAGAGGATTAAAATAGTCATTAAGCTGCAAAATACACCACATGTCATGTAAAGTACAAAATAAAGATACCGACAGACTGAACATGCTGGAGTGGTACAATCTGTTGGAATGCATCAGGATGTGAACATCTTTAACTTGAGCCAAATTTCAGATATCTAGCAGAAAGATGAAACTGGGGCCAAGTTTGCATATGGAAACACTTGGCCTATTGTTGCCTGCGGACACACTTTCTTGCTTTCCTTTTCTCACCTGCGTATGAATGGATAGTTGGTCTCCTCTGCAGCACCTTGGCTCCCAAGTGAAACTTAAAATCGAGTGCTTAGCAGTATTTGTTAGTTCTCACCACTACAGGAAGTATCCTAACTTTGGGAACAAATAGTGGCCCCAAAGCAGAGGACTGTTCTTATTATTCCTGCCTCTCTGGGGTAATATTCACATCCCTTTTATTGATAGGTATAACTGTGAAACTATAGACAACCTCTAATGGAATCGTGCAACTGGATAGTTAGTCCGTTTGTCTTTGCTGTCCAGGCTTTAGAATTACCACACACCCTTGACACACATGAATTCATTTTGTGCCGGTAACCTAACCTGTTTTCCTCCTCAAACTGGTATTACAATAGGATACAAAAATTCTCAGTGCAGTATTCTCAGAGTCTTCTAAATGTTCTTAGCCTCATGACACAAATACATCTAGTACTGGTATCGCTGCTGTCTGGGCTAGCTGGGGATTGTGCAGGGAGAGGCAGCCTCAGAGATAATTAAGACGTAGTCTGTTAAGGAGTTCATTTGGACTCTCGGTGATTTTATTTTATTTTTATTTTTTAAGATGTCCAAAATGAGGATGTGAGAATGAGATATGTTTCTAGCTGTCTCATGCTATTGCATCATCAAGCTATAATTTCAGCATGGCTTTCTTGGGTGCTGATGTGTTACGATGCGAGACATCTGTATCTATTCCATAAGGCTAGTTCACAATATGAGTTGCCAGATTCTGGCAAGGTTAGTATTTGCAGCTGAGAAGCGTACATAGCTGTGTTTCTGAAACAAAAAAATGCCTTAGTGGGCCATGTGGGAAGTCAACTAGGGAAAAACATAGCCACCGTTCTCTGGGGTTCAAACTTCGTGCAACATTTTCAGCCTTTGACTTTGAGAAAGCTCTATTGAAACTACTCAGCCTATGGCTAGGAAAATGGGTGACCTATTGCATCAATACGCAAATCAATCCACCCTCCAATCACTGTCCTAGTGATGGGATTTATGTGTTAAGTCAGGATTTCCATTGCTGTCTGTATCTGCTTGTAGAGTCAGAGAAAGTAAAACTTGTTTATGATGGCTGACCATTTCTTTCTTTCTCACTCAAGTGTGTATCACATTGGACAAGAGTATCTGAGCAGGCAAAAAAGCTTCGCCAAGAAGTAGTAAATAGTCCCTCTCTTCTCCTGTCTGATAGCCTTTTCCAAATAGGAAAATAAAGAATTGTTTGGAATCCTTGTATTCAAAATAACACATCTTGATGTTTTTCTTTACTGTTCCTCCAGCTGGAGAATACTAAGTCTTTAGGCAAAAAAATTGTTTTGCTGCTAAGATGGACAGCCTGGACAAAGGGTTTAAAAAAAAAAAAAAAAAAAAGCAGTACCTTTCAGAGACCTCAAAGGAATTTCTATTGAGGTGGTGGAAGTTCTTGGTGTATACTGCCTCTTTAAGGTATAACTAGATTGTCTAAAACTCTTCTGCCTGCTCTTTTTCAAAGAGCAATTTCCCTCACTGTTGCAGAACAGGCATTTTTTTGCTTCCACGTTTGTAATAAAGCTTTCAGCTCATATGGTTTTGTGCTTCAAAGTCCTTACTGAAGTGCCACATTTCTTAAAACTTGTCAAAGAACTGACCATAAGCTGTATGCAGCTGCAGTATATAACTTCTTCCACCAATCTAATGTTCAATTGTAGTTCAACTAAGTAGGCAGAAAAGAAGCAAGAGTTGCTTTCTATTCCCTATCTTGAAAACTTCCAGAAAAAGCTTAAGAAAACCTCAAGGGAATAGGTATCAGTGCACACAGAGTTCATTCTTCCCACTGAAACCTGGAAGAAATTGCTAACAAGTTGAAATCTCATTTTTATCACAGCTAAAAATCAGTTCTCCCATTTTGTTTTATTTCTGTGCAATGCTACACAATCTGATCTAGTTCAGTAGACTGAAGAGCTATAAAACAGCATATGAAAATCAGGTGTGTTTGTACAACATACAAAGCCAGTTAAATGTTATACAATGATAGCCCTGAAATATTTGAGGTTCTAGGCTTGCTTCTGTTGAACTAGTTTTACTTTCAGGATCAGCAAAATCGGTAAAGGGGATCGCAGCCTAGCCAGCTTTAGTCTGTGCTATAAATTACCACTTAATTTTCTAATAGCATTAAGCAGTTATTCTAAGTAGAGATCTGTTGCTTCCTTTAAAGAAACTGTTTAATACATCCATTAGAGTTTCAGTGCACTAGCCTAGCTATGATATGACGCTGTGACTATTAAACTCCAGCTGATGAATTAATGCTTCAGAAATAAAATGCTACTAAATTAGTCAGGATTGCTCTTAAAGAGTAAAAAAATTGAAATCCATTAAGGCATTACTGAGGTCCTTTCATCACTTTCTATGACCTTGCTGCTGACAGAATTTTAGGGGTGGTTCAGAAAGCATTTTGTCATTTGACCTCTGTCTTGTGTCATATTGCTCCAGGTGTTTGAGCTCTAGGGGATAGATGGAAGTGGGCCTTTTATCCTCTGCTTTGGAAGAAGGAAGTAAATGGTGAGATTTGAGCCTAAATTCTGCTATTAGTACCGGGATCCTTCTGAGGGTACGTTTGGCTGCTGGGTCACAAGCTTAAAATAAACAAGTAAAGCTTTCGCCATCTGACTTTTGGAAGTAAGAAGTGTTGCTCTGAGCCATCTTCCCGCCCTTCAGCCTCTCTGCTACTTAAGTAAGAAGTGCTTGTCATTGTTTATCCTGCACTTGTTTGCTTGCTCGCTCACCTCCAGGTTGCCAGCATTAGTGGAAGGAAACTGGCAGCTTTTCATCAGTTTTATTGCTGTTTACTGGGATCAAAAATAGCTGCAGTCAGGAAAATGAAAGACTATTTTTTGGTGAGAATTTGAGATGGTTTTGCAAAGTTAATTCTCTTGCATTCATTTTTTTTTTTTAAGCCATAAGTGGTAGGAACTTTTCCTAATGAGCAGCTAACTGAAAACCAAACTTTCTTGAGGCGATGTTCATGTTGAAGTTTTCTATTTAAGAAAAAAACATACCATTTACTGTAGCTGAATAAACTTAGAATATCAGTATGGGAATCTTTAAACAGCAAATACAACAATTTTTTTAAAGTACTGATTTCTGCACCTCCAGACATTAAAGGTTCTTAAAAGATTTTGTTTTGGATGTGAGCAGTGATGTAAGGTGCTGCCTGAAAGATGCTCCATAACAAGCCATGAGCAGTTCTCAGAATAAATAACAGGAGGAGGTGTGTGGGAAGGTGCGTGGGGAGATGTTTTTGGTTTAAGAATCTGAATTTGCATTATTTCCTAAATATATTTAATAAGAGCTGAAGTTAAGTTACCCGTTCTCAGTAGTACCTACTAACTGCTGACTATTTTCATAGACCCATAATTTATAGAAGTAATCTGTGCTTTTGACAGAATTTAAAAGTTTCAAGTGTAAACATATCCTCAGTTTGGACACTGAAAACAGCAAGACTGTTCCATAATTTTTTTGGTAACATGTTAATTTTGGTCTGGTTCAGCATACACTTGGCAAAGCTCTGAGAGGAGCAGCAAAGATGAAAGCAGCCCTGTATTTTAGCTGTGGGTTTCCTATTTTCAAAAGATGGTCATTAGCATGGTTTGGAAAACCAAGACTTAAAAACGTCATGGCTTCCTCTTCCAGATTTGAAGTTTCATCTGGACTGTTTGGAGGGCAGAATTACCAATTAATTTGGGGTTTGGGGTGGGTTTTTTTCAGAACATTGTGAATTTGGGGGTGGAAAGCCATCAGCATGACCCGCAGAGCTTCAGTGGAGTTAGAGCAATGCCTGTTGAATTATTCCTGTGTGCTGTGGGGAAGTTTGTGTGTAGCCTAATTGCAGGACTTTAAGGTACCAAATGAGCGTTTTATCGTGTTCCGAAACAATTGCAGTCTGTGCACATAAATAGCCGATCTGTGATACTGAACAACATCTATAAAGGGAGGGATACTTGAGCTCATGAATGGTTGAAACCAAAACCAAAGTGCATTCATGCTTGTTATCTTTTCTTTATCTTGCATTTTTTGGAGGTATTTTTCGTTACCACTTCAAATTCTTGATGCTCGGTTAAAATACGCCCTTCAGTTTCCTGCTTGCTTTTTGGACAGTTATGTGTTAGATAAAAACACAATCTGTGCAGCCTTTTTATCTCAAGTCATTCGAGTGGTTAGATGCACGGTTAGACTGAGTAATCGCAGGTTCCTACAGTGGACTCTCCATTGCAGGCTTTTTTGCGAAGTCCCCAGTGGGCTTTGCAAGATCTCTAAAACAAATATTCATGGTGTTTGGGGGAGGTTTTTGGTTTGGTTTTGTTGTTTTCCCCCCTGGCACGTAAATCACTTTGAATCAATAGTAAAGGTTTGGGTTTTGCCTGCCTGATATTAATAAATTATTCTCTTGGTCTCCTTTCTGCCAGTTTTGTCCACTAGGAAAGTTAGTGGACAAGTTGTGTGTGTATGTGAGAAGTGATGAGTTTTAGTCCAGAAGTTATTTTTGATTCGAACAAATTGTTTTGAAGTGATGAAAGATTTTGTAAATGTACTTTCTTGTGTATTATGGAATCTCTGTATCCTGGTAACCACAGTGATTATATTCACTAACTCTTATGTAGATAAAGTGCCTTAAGATGGAAGGGACTTGCTGTCGAACTGTGTGGAGAAGTTACAAAATAGCATATCTCATTACTCCTCCACATGTGTGCTGCTGTCAGTGAGGCCTTTATGCTGTGAACAGTGATAGTTCATATTAACAGTCAGCTCAGTAATGAAAGTTAGAGCTGAAAGGAGAGTCAAATGTTTTTCCGAAGTGGAGTGGAACACTATTAAATCATAGCCACTTTTCCTACGTTGTGTTTTGGATCTCCCTTCCGATTGTCCAGGAAGGCAAAATTGCCCCATGGCCATTTTCTTCAGTAGATTTTTAGCCTACATGAAAACATTAACTTGCACTGAAGTTTTCACTTGCTGGCTACCTAACAAGACATCTTGGGTCTCTGTGGTTCAGATGCCCAAATAATTCATGTGGGAAAGCAGTAATTAGTCTTGCTGTGCAAGACAGAATGATGACACAGATTGGAGCGATGAGGGGTTGAGGATTAAACCGAGCTGAGCCCACTGGCAGGTGACCTTAGGCAAGTCACTTGACTTTGTGCCTTAGTTTAGCCCAGTAATAAATAGGTCTAGCCTCCATGTGCTGTAATGTGACTTAGAATCGCTCCATAAAAAAGGGTACTTTAAATAGCCCCGTTGCTGTGTTTTGCTGAAAAGGGGAAGGAAGCGGCCATAAGTGCAGCCATCTGATGCTTTACATGAAAATTGTTCCTGACGTCCTTGTGAGGAGCGGAGGGCAGCCTGACTGATTAAGCATGTTTGGACCTACCTGTGCACCTTGTAAAGCTTATTAATGGCACAGTAGTACTGCCTACCTCTTCTCTCTCCCTTATATTTTTAGGGTGGCTTTTGAGGTAAACTGTTCCAGGCCCCGCCATTACACACAAGCTTTAGTTTTGAAAGCTTGAGGCCTATCAATTAATCCTTTTTAAAGGACACTGTTCTGGGTACAGTAACATTTATTCAGGGAATGTTCCAACTGAGTTGTTCTGAACTTTGTCTCTCTGGGGCTAGAAAAGAGGATGCCAAAGGCAACCATGTTACACAAACAACTTCAGGAAGCCAAGACTGTGCTGAATTGCGGCTTTACTGAATTTGATCACTGCTCCCTGAAACTAGCTGTGTACCAGTACTGCCTGCAGTGTTGCTTTCCCTATGTGAATGTGGCAGTTCCTGAGTGCAAATGTCTGACAGGCAGATTATCTGCCCAATGACTCATGTAGGCTTGGTTTATGGAGCATGATAAACTGGAGGAGGAGGGGGAAATAATCTGCTACCTCATTAGTACAAATTCCAAGGGCAAAAAGACTGCTTGTGAGTCACAGGTACTTGGAAATATCCCTTTTTCTCTGTAGAGGAGGAGGGTGCAAAAGCAGTAGGGAATGCTTCAGGCTTCAGCAGTGTTTTGGTCTTTGTAATGCTACGGTTGCTGTCGGTACGTATGAAAGTACATAGATTATTGTCACTGAACTTCCGAGTGTTCGAGGCTGCGTGTTAGCCATAAACAGCGGCGATCTAAATATAAACTGTACCCCAGCTAGCACTGCAGCTCCTGCATTGGTTTCCAGTTTTCTGCTGGTGCAGAATCCTCTACCACAAAAGTCAATAAAGGACGAGCAGATGAGAACTCCACCCCTTCCAGCAAGTTAAAGTAAGCCAAAGACTGCTTTACTGAGATTTCTGCCATTTAAATTCAAAAGCAAACACAGGCTGGTATTATCAGCTCACACCAGATCTGCCTGCAGACAATAATTCTTCCTGTCTTGGACCCCTGCCCATGTGCATTATTGTAATTATCAGCAATTTAAAAAAAAATAAAGCAATAAAGCTAGGATGAGCTGCTAGTCTGTAGATTTACTGCCTGCTGTGTCAGGCATTCGTTAGCCTTCCTGGGTTCAAGCCACCTATCTGCTGAATAAAAGCAGAAAGAGAAGCTAAGGAAAACAAAGTGTGAAACACAATTTGAAGCACGAATTGAAAGCTCTGCTCATGTTTATGAGTTATACATCCAAAAATGGGAATTTTAAGTATTCTGTTCAGAAGTTCTTGGGCGTAAAGTCCCTCTGCCAACTTCCCTCTTTAATTGAAGTGTTGGTTTCCTGAATACTAGCTTGTCATAAACCATTAATTCACAGGTGAGATTCATGGCAATGAACATTAGGTTTTAAGGGCTGTGCGGCACATCGAGACCTGGGAAGGCTCAGTTCTACAATGCCAATCCAACTGTTCCAAAAGCTCCAGCTTAACGCTTCAGATCAGCTGGCAGTGTAGAGTTTGTGACTGTAACATTTTCTTGATCTTGATTTTTATTTTTATTTTGCCAAGGCAAAAAAATTTATTTTTATTTTTATTTTGCCTTATGGAAGGAGAAATGCCCGTGAACTTCAGCTCTGTAGACAGCAGTAATGTGGAGCATGCATCTGGGCTTCAAAGCAGTTGGGTCCCTGCACAAATGTGGGTACCAATTTTTCAGTCAAGGAAAGGGTGAAAAGTTAGAATACTCGCGCATTTAAAAGTGGCAGCCGTCAAGGGTTATGCTCACAGGAAGGCTGATAAGGTAACAAGACTCATTTTTGTACCAAAGGAGCTGTTAGAGTTCCTCAGTGGTCTTGCGAGTTCAATTTATATCCACCATATCTGTGGATGTTACACTGGCATAGGAAGAGTTGCAGTGTTGTGCTCCAGATAGAATAGAAAAATGTATTTTTTAAAAAAGAAAAGAATCCAGAAAAGCTTGCTTGCTTTTTTTTTTTTTCTTTAATTAAGAGGTGGGAAGCGTTCAGTTATCTGGATAGGGACTGTGCTGAACAGCATGTTCTGAAGTCCCTCAGGTTGTGGTTCATGTGCATTCTGATTTAATAAGCAGTATTACTTTCGAGGGGCATGTGCTGTTTGTTTTTAATTAAGCAAAGTAATCTTTCAATGCCTGGCATTTTTTTGTCAGTGTAGCAGCAAATAGTTGTGGAATACTTGTAACTCTTCTGAGCTGGAAATCTGATCCGACCTGCAGACAATCCTGTAAAAGGCTGTGCACTTTCTTTGGAGGCGGTGAATGCCCTCGGCAGCTATTAACCTGTGTTCTCTGGCCACCAAGTCAATGCAGTTCACAGTCAGAGCTTTTTTTTCAGCAGCCTAGAAATTCTAGAGACTGGAGTTTCAGTTTTAAAGCAACTTAATCTTCCATGGTTTTAACTGGCCAGGTCTCCTCGTGTTGCGGCAGAGGAAGCCTGATGGAAAGCGCGAGCAGTACGAGTTTTCCTAGCAGGCTCTCAATATTTCTCAAGCCTTGCAGCCCTTCTGCCCTTTAACCATGGGCCTACTTCTCTCATCGTGCTTGTGCAACAGGCATTGCACGTGCCCAGTAGCTGACATGTTTGCACCAAATGTGGTAGCTGGGAGACTGTGATTTTTCTAGAATGCATATTCCTAGACTTTCTTTAGAAGCAATATGCTATGTGAACAGCTCTTCAGCAGAAATGAAAAGGGAATGTAAGATTTCCTGCTAAGCTCCCATCCACTCTGGTTTTGCTGGAATAAAGACCCATATTCTGGGTAATCTGATCAGATGGGCAAGATTACTGTAATGTTTGACCTCACGGAAAATTCAGAATGTATTTAAATTTGACGTTTTGCGGACACCTTTGTGCTCTGAAGGAAAGCTCTCGGGAACTCATTTCTATGAAATGTAAAGAACAACAAGTCTTCACAAAAGAGAAACTCCAGTCACCTTTCTATCCTGAAGTCCTCAGCAGCATGCCAGAAGGCTTTCCTGAATAGCGTTGGACAGGGAGCTGAATAGACAGCATGCTCAATAAGCTGTGTTGTGATGAGGTTTAATAGATCCTACAAATACAAGGCAAGGAGAATGGGTGTATTTTTCATGTTTATGCCTTTTTGAACCTGAATTGCAATGTAATGCATACATTTCAGGGGTAGATATGAAATATTCCTTATTTTACATTAGTTGATAGGAATTCCTGTACACTGTTGTTCCCAGCATTGACGTAGAGGCACGCTAGAGAGCTGAAACGGTTTAAATTCACAAAAAATCCTCCCTAAAGAACATCATCATGCTGTGTGGTGCCCATAATCTCTCTAGCCTTGCATCCCACCTTTGAGATGGTAGATACAGGAAGAAAGGTGTGACCCTTTTTAGAGCGTAGAGCCCAGGCCTCTGGATGGGTAAAGCTCACCAGTCAAACCCGCTGTCACAAGTGGAAGAGGCTAGTAGTAAATAAAAGATGGGATACTTGGGCAGAGACTCTTCCATCAGAGAAGGAGAAGATTGAGGGGTTTGAATTCCAGAGTTTCACAACCATAAATCAGGCACTGCATGACAGGGTGAGGAATTTAACTGACATTAACTGGCCAGAGATTTATGTGTTTATGGAATCAAATACTTCTTTGGTCTTGGAAAGCAAACTGGATTACAGAATTATACCAAAAGGCAGAGCAGAATTTATCATGAAACATCTTGTAAATGCAAGTGCCAGTGAAGAGAGTAATGGTTTATGTAACAGTCTTTTCCCAAACAACAACATTCATCTTGCTCTCCTGTTATGGATATATGTTAATAGGATAATAGCTACTAAAATAATGTTTGCTGAGGACGTACACAACTGGATGAACTCTCTTCTATTATGTATATGTTGCCCCTCTTGAGCTGGCAGTCTGCTTATTTAAGAGATTGAATAGTTGCTCCCCAGCACTAAAAGAGGCGGCTGCTTCCATTTATGGCTGGGAAATTCCCAAGGAAAAATGGGCTGTCAGTTTGTTCATCCCTCTGCAATGTGGAACGGGTGAATTCTCTGAAGTACTGAAGAGCTTAACTAAGGATGTGGCTTTATTCCAAGCTTCCTGCCGGTTTACATGTTCCCCAACCCTCCTTTTGCAAAGTGATGCTTGAATGTAGACGAGCTAACCTTAGGCATTGTCAGCCTGAGTGATCTGCTTTTGGTTTTGATACACCAAAGGCAATTGTGTGAAGCAACAGAAGTGACTGTCCCAAAAAACTCCTGTAGGTGACTTTCTTCACTACTTAAGTAGCAGTGTTAAAGGTGTGGCGTCCACTGGTACCAGTGAAGTTTGCTGTGCTGTATTCTCGCGTTACAGAGAGAATGAGATTAAAATGCTAAATTAAATAACTGATGTGATTGGTGGCTGGAGTGGATCACCAGTGGTGAAAAATTGAAGCCCATAACTCAAAAATCTTATCTTGCAGGTCATGGGGTTAAAAATTCAACTTGTGTTTAACAGAGTTCATTAACTTACTCAACAGTGCAATTCAAGAAAAGATTTCTTCCATTTGATTAAAAGTGATGAAATCAAGCCAGTAATTAGTCTCGTTTGTTCAGCTGTGAATTGGGGCTTAGCATGTTCTGGTAGCTACGGCAACAGCACTCGACTGATATGCAAACTATTTGAGCAATCCACGGAGGAGGAATGATACCTTTGCCACAGTGCTGAGGTGTCAGGCCGGAGAGACCGCAAAAATAAACAGGAGCTCGCATCAGCATGTAAATAGGAGGTGGTCATGATTTCAGGAGGTTGGTATGTGTTTGAACAGGAGTTTTGCTCATGCAAGAGCTGTTATGAATGGATTACTGATGGATGTTTCTGCCTCTCGGGATGGAGCCTGCGCCTCTCCTGCTTTTGCAGTTACCTTATTTTGCTGTGTGCTTGTTAAGTTTGCTTTGAAGAAAACAGATTTCAAGCATAGGCGGTGCTAATGATCTCCAAACTGTTCATAACATGTACATTTTATTCTCTTTTGATGCACTGTATTCTTCTTACAAGGGTTAATGCTTTGTGCATACTTGATCTTGCATTTCTTTTTATTCTTTTCAGAGTTCAGCTTGAATCTTGGATGTAGTTGTAGTGTTGTCATAAAACAAAATTGTGTTGTGGATTGTTTCCTTTAACATGTCAAGTCTTGTGCGCTCTGGAAAGTGGTTGTTGGTACCAAAGTGGTATTTGTTTGGAGAGAGATAAAAAGGCCCTCTTACGAAGTTTGTTATGTGTGTATTTATAGAATTACGAAGGACCATTCCACGTTTGCCTTTTTCTTGTGAAATGATATGGCAGGGAGGAAGGCAGCGCAAGAGCCCAGGTTTTGCGGAGTCGTATCAGTTGGCACTTGTTAGAAGCACATGTTTATTATTGCACCCTGTTACCCTTAGCCTCAGTGTATTCGTCAGAAGTTGTCCTATACCTGAAGCGCGTCACTGTCTTCTCCATTAGGACAGAGAGTATGACAAATGTACCTACACTAAACTTGAAAGTGTATATGAGCTTGGAAGCATTTTGTTACTGGGACGTTGATGCTGGTATCTGTTATGTATAGTTCAGTATTTCATTACTTTGTGATCTGTGCTAAAACTTGCTCTGGTGAGTGTCTGTTGGGTGAAAGGGTTAGAGTAAATAGTAACCACTTGTGTAAGACTGTTTCTCTTAAGTGACATGCAGTTGAATAGTTCTTAAAATTCAAGGGGTGATTTTTTTTGAAGTTAAGATGTGAATTTATGCTTTTGTGTCTCAAGTTGGTCTTATCCCCCAAGCGCTAGCCCCTGTGTTCAGTGCTAGACAATCCCCGATGTTCTGAGTGTTGAAATATCTTATCTCCAGGCAGTGATTTTGTGTGCAAACGGGGAGGGGGAGAAATGAGCTACTTATAGTGATGTTAATTTTTTTCCTAGTATCCAGCAACTAGGAGCTGCACACCGGTTGTCCAGTTGAATTCTTCTCTTTGCTCCTTTGTTTGCTTTAAGTGTACGGGTATTGATATAAGTTGATGGGGATCTGCAGGCAATAGGGAATGAACGTTGTCCACAGTAATGTATGCATTTTTGAGTGCATGCAAAGTCAAATATGAAGGCAGGACTGGTGGCCTAGGGTAGTGCTGCCTGCCAGGAAAAAAGAAGCTTAGGGGCAGTGGTGCCCTGAAGCCTGTGTGTATTGCTGTTTCTAATCTGCCTTGTCTGAAGTAGTTAAAATGGATTTCATTCCCCTAAACACCTTAAAGAGCTTCCGATTTAGGAGTTCATCTGTTTTTTGCCTCATACCTCTTCTTTTCTTGTATGTTTTTCTTTCTCTTTTACAACAGCTAGTAGTTACGTAGGGAGGGGATGTTCAGCTCCCAGCATCCACTCAAGTCTTTTCAGAAAAAAACCAAGTCTGCAATTTAATTTAATCCCCTTTTTCTTCCTTTGGTCAGCCAGCAGGATTTCAGAAGGGGAGCCTGACCTTGCTTTCATTGATCAATCTGCAGTTTGACCCCAGTGTGGGTCTGGGTTGTCGGTTTTTTGTCTGCTGGTGCAGGGTGGGAAGTGCACAGAATATTCTTCAGAAACGAGGCAGTACAAATCCCCATAGGAGTACACTGAATGAGAGACAACAGGCTTTGAGGAGTTGGTTGCAACAGCTTTGTTTTTCTGATTCAGCAGAAGTCATCTTTACTTGTATGTTTGAGCAAGAAGCTTGGGTGTTTCTGTCCCAAATATTTGAAGATTTGGGGAGAAACATGTGGCTTCAAACTCTGGATTTTTGCAGTGGGAAGCAGTTATTGTATTAGTAGTAGCAATACCTGCTTTGTGTGTAACCTCACAGAGGTGTTTCTGCCAAAAGTTATTAGTATTAGTTATTTATCTTCAAATACGTGTCTAAGTTTTTCGGACATCTGTTTTAGCCTTTGTGGGCACAAGCTTTAAGTGTGAATTACTCTTGGTTTTAGTAAGCTGTTGTTGCAATAATAAAAACAGTGTTTGGAAAAACAAACAGCTTACTGGTGAAAACTTGGTGTGGGCTCACCAGCTTTAAGGAATACGGTTACAAAATAGTTTGCAAGACTCCACCAATATTCTGGATTAAGCAGGAGCTCTGAGAAGATGCCAGAGTGTTTCTGGTTCTTTGAGTTGTTCTGCATTCGATCAGATAATGCAATCAACATGTTTTGGTTTTGTTTGTCTTCACAGGCACTCGCAGCCAATGCTGGGACAGGGTTTGCTGTGGCAGAGCCTCAAATTGCCATGTTCTGTGGGAAGCTAAATATGCATGTGAATATCCAGACTGGGAAATGGGAACCTGACACTTCCGGGACCAAGAGCTGCCTTGGAAAAAAGGAAGAGATTCTGCAGTACTGCCAGGAGGTTAGTTTTCCTGTGTGATCCAGAATCTTCACTGCTGCTGAGGAATTGGATTCCAATGTAGCTGGCCAATAGCAAATTAACCCTGCAGGAGACTGACTTTCTTTTGACTAGCTTAGTTCCCTGAACTGTCCTGCTGTGTTACTGCCCAGGAAGAGCAGGGAGGACACTGCAGTGAGATTTAGGAGCTAGCTCTGATTTAGATCAGTTTGTGCTGCCCCAGAAGGTCCTCAGTCTGTGAGTCCGAGAGGTATCCATCCATGTCTGCGTTTGCAGGGCTTTCTCCAAATGTTTTGCCTCTGAGCTGGTTAACCAGCATCTGCTCCAGGTCTGTGCAAAATGGAACCTGACACCTATTTTAATTAGAATGTGGCTGTGTTGTTCTCGGTAACATGTTCAGATGAGCCAGAACATTAGAAAAATATTTTCATCAAAATATTGGTGGTATTTTTAGGCTCTTCGTGCTTCATTGTAAAAAACCATAATCTCCTTTCAGTGTGTTCCAGATAAAATGTAGCATATTGGCCTTGATAAGCGTCTTTAATCGCTCCTCTGAGGTGACAGGCACATAAAGTACCACAAAGAATGGGTTTTTTAAATGGGAAAGTGATAGAGCACACCATGTCTGGACTGGAAAACGTTTAAAACTGTTTTACAAGGCTGATATAACTAGGTCTACATTTGGTTCACGTAGCAGAAGCCTAAATATAAGTCAGTGTCTGGGCTTGAGAACTCAAGCAGGACATAGGGATCATATTAATACACTGTAAATGGAGCAGGCATAAGGAAACCTGAGGAGGTAGGTGCGTATTAGCTTGACAAGTGGCGAGAGTCTGAAGATATTACTAAACCCTATTTGTTGGTGACTGCCCTTTTCCAGAGCGTATCGTGCTGCACCAGACAGAACAGGTAAATGTTTCTCCACTACCGTGCAAAGCCAAACACCTCAACTTAGTGCCAATGAAGGCTCTTGCCCCTGACCTGGCTTTCTCTTGACCCAGAGAAATGATGACACATGCCATTTCTCAAGCCCTGTGTGACAAACAGCTGGGGGCTTTTTTATGTCTTCAGCTGTTGTAAGCTTGATCCAGAAGAGAATGTGTGTCCGTGTGCAAATTTGAACTTCTTTTTGTGTTAGAGAATCAGCCTCGCTGCTTCTGGTTAGGAGCCACTTTGCACGTTCTTTGTCCTTTCTGGAGAGAAACCTATCTCTGTGTCTTGTTAAACAGATGTATCCAGACCTTCAGATCACAAATGTTGTGGAAGCCAATCAACCTGTCAGCATCGACAGCTGGTGCAAGAGAGGGAAGAAACAGTGCAAGGACCACACTCATATTGTTGTGCCCTACAAGTGCCTGGGTGAGTGCGTTGTATGATGTGTTTGTGCATTCTTGTGGGAGGAGCAAAGAATTGCCTCTTGGCTTCTTACAGAGAGAACAACAGAGTTTATAAGGCTTCTGTCATATTAGGTTGCCATTTCCACGTCCAACTTCCACTTAAGCATTTTTATTTCCACAAGATGGAATTCTGCCTTTCTCGAACAGATCGATGGCTAGATAACAGCTGTGGTGGAATAATGGTGCCTGGCGTGAAAAAGAAATCCCCATTCTCTCTGCAACTGCCATAAAAACCTGAAGGCTATTGTATTTTGAGTATCACAAAGACATTGGGATTTAATACTCTGATCCTATTTTTGTGGAGCTTTAATATTTTGTTGCCTTGGAGACTTAAATGCTCAGTGTGTTCAGGCTTCCTGCTTTGGTCTTGGCAAGAGATCTCTATTCTGTTTCAATGACTATATTTAAACTTTGCTGTTTCAAAGAGGCCCTGCTTCTTGCAGCTGTATCCCATGTCCCGACTTTGAACTGTGAAATAATATGAGATAAACTGCGGTGGATTTCATGGTGCTTTCCAGAATCTATCCACCCACTTGAATCAGGGAACATGTTTAGCTTGTTTACCTTGCAGCTTTTGACCTGTAGGTTGTGCCTGACACTGTGCTGCACTGCATGTGTTCGTAGTAGTAAGCTTAGTCTCAGCTGGCTGAATCTCTTTTCAGTTATCCACTGGAAAAGACCTGTTTTGCAAGAAGTCTTGCGCAGTCTTGGAGAGTCTGATTGCTGGGAGCATTCAGCAGGAACCAGTTTTCGTAATTTGTATCCATGTCTCAGGGTAGCATGTGGTTTGACATAGGAGAACACAAGCAAATCTGCAGAACTGTATGGGTGCTGTTCTCCTATATATATTACCCTCCACTAGACGATCATAAAGCACTTCATAAGAAATGGAATTTGGTGTGGATACGTGCTGGGAGAAAGATGCATCTCTTTATAGTTGTGGAAATTCAGGTTTGAGAAGCAACCAAACCCAGCTGATCATACTGAGAACTTCTGAGGATGAAAGCAAGATCTCTGGATTTATAAGGAGTCATCTCTCTCAGAAGGAATCCTCCCCCAAGCCTGTTCTCCAGCTGAAAAATAGGCTTTTAGTGACACTGCCCAAAAATTTGATAAGCATTAAACTATCTGTTAAAGTTTTTAATTACTGTCTGTCACAGTGTTCTTGACTTACTTGGTCTAGCCTGCAAGGCAGCTTTGGTTTTCAGATCTGAGTTGCAAGTCAGTAGTCTGTATGTGTATAAAGTACCTTTTCGTTTTCTTTAGCAGTCCACAAATTGCTTGTTGTAAATGGATGATGTGTTTCTCTGGGGTGCGTATGACTTTTTGATTATAGTCGAACTATGGTTTTTTGCTCCCCTTCCTGCTTGTGTCTTCCTTGCTACATTAACACACAGGCTATCTAGAGGTAGGATCTTGCTGTCATACCATGTTTAACCTCCTCCTGCCTCCCCCCACCCATGAAAGCTCTTTTGTATTTCAAAGATGAAGAGGGGAGAAGAGGAGAACCCATTAGCGCTCCCGCTGAACTGTAAAATAAAGGTAACAATAGGATGATGGGAGCAGGGCTGAGCCTGGTGAGGTGTGAAAAGACAAACTGCTGACAGTTCTGGCTAGGCTGTTAGGTGGCATGGAAACACCTCTTACGCCTGGCCTGCTCTGATCTGAAAAGGCAGAAGATTTTTTCTTTTTTGATAGCAGTGGCCATGAATGGGAAAAGTGTCCATTAATGTGTAGCACGTAAGGGTTTTCCAGTCCCTAGGTGAATTGAGAGAACCTTCCATGTATCTTATGCGAAGGTGCTAGGATTCAGTGTGTTTCAAAAAGGCTGTTTAATGGCTGGTTGTTGGTACTGATTATTGCATTTGATCAGCATGAGTCTTCTGCCTTCAGTCCCCAGAACCACAGTCTCTTGATTTTAAAGTTTGGTCGGGTTTAGCTTTCTTATCAGAAACTTTTCAACTAACCTCTCGTGAGAGTGAAAGAGGAAGGATTATTAACTCAAAATTGTAACTGACCTGTTTTGACGGAAGAAAATGGGGAAAAGACCATTTCTTTGTTGTGTCTAGTAGTTCAAAATTTAACGAATTTAAAAGAGATGATGAATGCTAGTTGATTTTGTTACCTTGCAATTGTCATCAGATAATCTGTCCCTAAACTCTACTTCGCTTGTGTACAGCGCTTAGAAGTGTCCACAAGCCTTTGGTATCACTACTAAGGGGCTGCAAAAAAATTGGTCATGCAAAATATTAAAATGTATTTTGAAATCATAATGTTGAAGGTTGCTTGAACAAATAATTCTGCTCCTTGGAGTCTCCACGAGAAAAGACATTTAACTTAAAGAACTTTTCTTCAATTTTAACAAAGGATTCCTAAAGCTGCCAGTCAAGTATGCAGGGTATGTTACTTTGAAACACTTGAACTGAAGATCTTTTCCTGGTCTTCTCAGAGTATCTAGATGTCTCCTTATTTTCAAATTACTGGATGTGGCATTTAGATCTGCAGGAAAGAAAGAAAAATCTCAGCTTTGAGAAAATGTCACGTTTTGTATTCCAGTGGCATTGTTTGTTTGTTCGGACATCTGGGCTAAGAACAGAAAGTCGTGCTCATGTACTTCTTGTACTTCTTTGACGTGTGTTGGTACCAAACTGAGTTGTGGTGAAAACTTAGGCTAAATATCTTTTAAGTCCAACTAGTACAGAGTCTGTAGAGCAGACCAATTCTCTCTCTCCTTTCCACCTTCCTCAAAAGCAAAAGTCTGGTTTTAAGATTGTGCCAGAATTTCATGATGCTGGTGCTGTTGTGGTTATCTAAATATTGGAATGCAGTGTATTTGCTGACTCTGGTTCTAGTCTGTTTTTAGGGCTGTATAGTTTTTATTTTTCCAGCCCTCTGTGTTTTGGTTAGGACTGTCCGAGTCAGGGAATGTGCTGCAGTTAATCCTGAATTAAACCATCTGGAAACTGTTCAAAACAAAACAAAAACAAACAAGACTTACTCAGATACCCAGATACTGAAAACATAGATAACACTTGCGGCACGTAAAAATTTCCAGGCTGTTACAGCACCAGACAGCATGAACTCACTTTGGTATGATGCAGCTTGTTTAGAAATTGGTGATTAAGTGGTTTGAAAACTTCGTATGCAGATGCAATCTTTTCAAAGATTTGTGTGAAATCTCTTCAGTCAATCCTGTCTGTTCCACGAGCAACTATTTATTAACTTGCACTGTAAACTTTGCCTTCAGTTCAGCCTTAGGTTTTGCGTAATGTTTCAGGAATGAGCCCCTACTCCTCTTTTTACCTTGGAAACTCTGAGGCTCTGTTTTTCTGTAAATTTCCAGAGAGAGCTGCTGATCTGACCTGTCCCCGTTAAGAATATACCAAACCTTTAAGGCACTTGCAACGAGGTGTACTTAGGGGGAGTTCTGGTATTGGCTTTAGTTTCTGTTGGAAGTCGGACATGTGTGAACTATGGACGTTTCTTGTTTTTCAGTGGGTGAGTTTGTAAGCGATGTCCTACTGGTTCCAGAGAAGTGCCGATTCTTCCACAAGGAGCGGATGGATGTATGTGAAAGCCATCAGCACTGGCAGACTGTGGCAAAAGAGGTAATTGAGCTGCTGTAGCCGGAATATTTATTCTGGATCTGTCCACTTGGATGCTTGTAGTATTGGAGCATAACAGTGTTTATCTCTGGGGTCTGTTATTCCCATGTTGCAGACTGAGGCAGGGAGCAATGAAAAAATACATTTAAAAGTACTCAAGTGACTTAAAAACCTGTGTAGCTAGCTGAGTTATTCTTCAGTCACAAAAAGCTATCCTAAGTAGCTTGCCCAAGATCATACTCTAGGATGGAGCTAGGAATTTGAAATTGGGTCTCTAGGATATTGCTTTAACCAATGGCTCATCCTTCTTTTCCAGGGCAGAGAGCTACATTGGTCATAGGATGTTTCCCGTTTTTCTTGCATATTTTGCGTTAATGTACCTGCTGCTGCTGGGGATTTGGTTGGCAGTGCTTGCTTGGGAACAATCCGAGTTTCGTTGTGACTGATTAGTGGAGGTTTTACATAAGAGATGGATTATCTTCTCAGAATAAATCTAGCCCTGGGGTTTTTGTTTTGTTTTGTTTTGGTTTGGTTTTTTTAAGTGACTAGCAAAAATGTTGCAAATTTTCTGCGCACCCATTTGAACTGGGGGTAATAAAAAGATCATGACAAAATGTACATGTTTTCCATTTTGTAGAAACAGCAATTGTAGAAACAGAAACACAATGATTAGTCGTGGTGGTACTAGTAAAGATGAGGTTAAGGATGTTCCAGTTAAACTTTCCATTTCTTTAAAATCCTGGGAGCCAAAACCTGTCTAAATAAAGCTGTGCTAGGGGAGTCACCTTTTAATTGAGGATAAACTTGTTGATGTCTAGCAAATTTAAAAATCACTTGCTTTTAACATACTTCTGGAGAAGTTCTCCAACTATTTGGCTCATTTTACATCTGTGCTGTAACAAAGCAAAGCACAAACAAAAGGGTTCTGATGTACATAATAAAGCCTTTCTTCATTCTTTTCTGGGGCACCACAAGGCCATGTATTTCCTTAGCTTAAGAGAAGTGTATAGACATAATGTCTAATCACAGTTTGCATTTGGCTTTTTCTTGAATTATCGGATTGATTTTCATCTACAGCATGCTAAAATAATCTTGACACAAAGTCCATTTGAGCGATTATTCACTTACTCCAATGTAAAGTTTCATAGATAAAGTTTAATTAAATGGCCAGCCCAGAAAAGCAAACAACAGTTCTGTTTCTTGCAAGTGCTCTCTCCCTTGAGTTGGCACAAAATGTCTAGTTATTTTTCCTGAACTTAGCCAGGCTGACGAGCGTCCTGGTTCCAGCTGGGATAGAGTTAATTGTCTTCCTAGTAGCTGGTACAGCGGTTGTTAGGGCTGGGGGGTGTTTGATACATTAACACCAGGAAGCACTGCATGGCTCAGTCTGGGACTTCCTGGGGATTTTGCTTAAGCTACAAGTTTCAAATCCGTTTTCCTCTGATGTTGAGACTTAGGCTGTACTTTGCTGTTGCCTTGTTGTAAAATTTAGACCGTTGGTAGCATTCTTGGGATCTATGATAGGCAAACAAAGCAAGAGCATGATGATAAACTGACATAAATGGGCTCCTCTTTCAGGCCTGTCTGACGGAAGGGATGATCCTGCACAGTTACGGCATGCTGCTGCCCTGTGGAGTAGACCAGTTCCATGGAACAGAATATGTATGTTGTCCTCAGACAAAGGTTGTGGATGAGGCTCTGTCCAAAGAGGAGGAGGATGAAGATGAGGATGAAGACTACGACATTTATAAAAGGTAGGGTTCTTACTGGCGTAGATGTTAACAGTTCTGTATGTGAAGTTGCTGCATGTGAGTGTTTCACATGGTGACTCCCTTGTGGTGACGATTGAGAGGAGAATTTCTGTGCTTTTGTATTTCCCAAAGGAGTATCCTGAGCCTGAAAAAGCATTACAGAAGGACAAATGACTTTGCACTGCTCCTATTACTGGAGGAGCTAAACAGCCCCCCTCCCTTCATCCTTACCCATCAAAAGACTGTCTGATTGTTACAGTAGGTACCTCCCCCAGATAGGATAGACTTTCACTTACTGAAAAGAAGCTGATGAGAAAATGCAAGGAAACCCCACTAAGCCAGGGGCATGGAGAAGCTGTCTGTAATGAGGGAAGTCCAGTTGATGGACTGATCGATAGTTGGTATATTTATTTTTCCCATCTCTTGTGTTTCTAGAACAGGTGAAAAGAGAATCATTTTTCTGGTACATCAAAGGTTGGCTGCGAAGTTCTTAGCCTTAACTTTACCCCCTAATTTAACTGTATCCCTTCAGTGAGTTTCCTACAGAGGCAGGTGTAGAAGACTTCACAGGAACAGCTGTGGAAGAAGAGGAAGATGAAGAAGATGAAGGGGAAGAGGAGGAGGATGTGGTGGAAGACCGTGATTACTATTATGATAGCTACAAAGTTGACGATTACAATGAAGAGACCCCCACAGAGCCTAGCAATGACAAGGCTGTTTCTGAAAAAGAAGTCAGCAGCGATATGAAATGTAAGACACATTCTAGCCTACAGGCCTCTTGCTTCCTTGAGAGTATTCTTGTTGGCTGTCAGTTGGTGATGGGTTTTTGATCAAGTCAATAAATGCCACTTGGAAGTTTTATTTGCCAGTAAGTTAGCAAACAGAGGAAAGCTGATGATGCTTATGTTTCAAGTGTTGAAATTAACTCTCTAGAGCATGGGCCATATGTTTCCAGATAAACAGCAGTTCTGCTGGCAGAAAGCCTAGTGTTTGGCACATTGAATGAGCACCTTCATGAAGGTGCAGTGTTGAGTCAGAAAACCATATCTGCATAGGCTAATTTTGGAAAATCTTAAAGAAGCACTTGAAGTATACTATGAATTTAAAATCCTGGTTTGGGGTGATTATCTTGGATTTGGTGTTTTATACCAGTTTATGAAAAGGAAGCTAAAAGTTGTGGGCCATGCTCTGTAGAGGAGGCATAAAGCTGCCATCTGGCCATTAAAGGGCGAGGAAGATACTTGGTGCTGCCTTAATAGCCTTTGCATAAACCCTTCTCTTTCATGAAAGTAAGTCAGCCAACACAATTGGCCCAATTTTATTATATGAGTAATATATACTTACTACTGTAGTAATGTGTACTATACTTTAGGTAGCTTTTGTTAAGTGGTAGGTGCCACTGCAGAGGGCATCTGCCGATTGTGTGGTGCCTCAGCGTTATACGATGTGCTATGCTTTATGTGTAGAAGTGTCTGCAGAGGAAAGAGGAGGGGAGAGGGAATGAAATTCAATTAGCTACAGATCACTGAATCATTGCCAGCAGTTCTTGCATCTTTTTGGTAAAATGCCAGCATGCTGCAGATAATTTTATTTGCTGAAACAAGGCTTAGCTCATATATGTACAGGACTGTTATAGATCTGCAGGTATTGGAACAGAATTGGAACAATATGATCGGGGTGTCTGTTTTGGGGGGTACCCAGTCTTTTTTCCCGAAAGTACCCTGAACAGTTGCTAACTTACAGGCCGTATCTGTTCTCTTGCCTCAGAATAACCCAGCTGCTTGTATTGCCTGCTTATTGTGAAGCAGTCCATGTGCCGTGGCTACCTGGAGTTTCAATATTTAGCGTATAGATGTTTCAAAACTTAAAAACCTATCGGCTCAGATTGCCATGGCAATCACGTTACTTTTGCTTAGCCTGCCTTTTCACTTGCTCTTACACCTCACCTTTAAGATGTGAAGTGTCTATCCAGGCAGAGTGCAGCGGAACAGGACATCTTTGAATGCTTTAAGCAGCCCTAATGGGTTTTCTTTCCGTCATGTTGGTTTTATACCAAGAGTGGAAGCTCTACCACTGGGACACCTGAGGCATAACACTGTGGCATTGGCAAAGTAGATCCTTGCTGTTTCAGCCTCTAGCTAAGGAGAAATCACTCTAGCAGATGAGAGCTCTGTGTTGAGACAACTGCTCGGGTAGCCTGCTGCTGCATGTTCACTCCAAAGCATGACGTGCAGGCGCTTCCCTGAATAGCGCTGGTGAGCCCTGTGATGAATGCTTTTACAATGTTAAAAATCCCCCCAAAACTGACAAAAGCCCTTTGGTCAGTGAAGTAGCGATGCTGAGGCCAGTGCTGGTGCCTTAGAAGAAGGTGTGAACTAGAGCCACCACTGCATTGTGTAAGTCACTCGGCAAGGCCTGTGCTCCTCACTAGCTCATATTCTAACCCGTCTCCACACAGCTGTCTGCTCCCAGGAGGCGATGACAGGGCCCTGCCGGGCTGTGATGCCTCGTTGGTACTTCGACCCTAACAAGAGAAAATGCATTCGCTTTATATATGGAGGCTGCGGAGGCAACAGGAACAATTTTGAGTCAGAGGAGTATTGTATGGCTGTGTGTAAAAAGATGAGTAAGTCCTGCCTCCCACTGGCCCATTTGCAGCTAGCCTCTGTCTGTCTGGCGTTTGGTGTCTCCTCCTCCTTGCCTCGGTCAAGAGAGGATACGTCTAGCTCATCCTTTTGGTTCTGGTGTCTGCAGCAGTTCTGTCTGTCCTTTTGCAGCAGTCTCCTCTTGTCTCCGCTTCTCTAGGTCTTTAGGGTGAACTTTCCTGGGGAAAGTGGCCCTCAACGTGTGCTGTCTGTGCTCACCGTTGGCTTGCAGCTCTTGCTGAGGGCTTAGTTGTCCTCTTCCAGATCTGTAGCAGGGACCAGGGGCTGTCTCTAACCTCTTGTGAAAACACATAGCTTGCCTGTTTGCGTAACTGACTTTTTTCCCAAATACATGGAAGGAAGCACTCACTTTCCCCAGTGGTGTTGCTGTGTGTACATTTGACCAGTTGGTGCTGAAAAGTAGGCTGCTACTCACCATTCTCCTGGTAGTAGTCATTTTCTTGCTATTTTATTTTGGGAAAATATCAGAGAAGTAGTACAGAATTCAGATTCCCACTTTCAGCTCGGTTTGAAATATGAATCATGACTCAATCCCTGCGTTTTTGAGATCTTGAGGTTTTTGGCACCAATTTCAACTGGCTTTTATGTCAGATGATAAAACTACCAAAAACATTTTAACCTCCTTGTTAATCTTATTGTTGAACTCCAGCACTTCCACTTCAGCTACCATTAAAGCCTTTTGAAAGGCTTTTTGTGTTATCTGGGGCTTGGCAGTCTGACTATACAGTCATAATCCTGTTTACAAAATGGGCTTCATGCAAGTGCTTTAGATTGGGCTGATCTAACTGAAGTGGTGAAATAAGAGATGCGGATATCAGGAGCTTTTTGTACAAAAGTTTGTCCTGTTACAGAGGGATTTGGGGCTGGAGAATGAGTTCTCTGTGTCCAAGCCTGGTTCAGAAATGCCATGAGCAGGCCCAGAATACAGTACTGATCTGACGTTGTCCCTTGCACGCAACAGTGATGCCTATGTTGTGTGTTGCTGTTATTTCACACAGTAATCCTTTCCCCTTCTTCACTCCTCCTTCCCTAGTTAAAGGTTGGTGGATTCAGGTGCATGCTAAACTCTTAACCTGTATCCATACTTAAGTGGCAGGTAAATTTTTTTCTGAAGTATGCCATCTTTCAATGACATGTTGGAGGTTATTTCCACCCAAATAACTAATACAGCTGAAAGGTTGCCTTAACTTCCACTTTCTGCCCTCCCTCTGCTGAAGGGCAACAACGGAGCGCATCATGTTTGCCATAGATCCTTTCAGAAAGGGCTCTGGGATGTGTAGTTTCTAGAACTGCAGCACACAAACTTGGTTCAGCGTTTCCTGAACTGCAGTATATGGAGTGCAAAGCCCCTGTTGTGGATTTTGCAGATGCTTGAAATTGTCAGTTCTGAAATTTTATTTCTCCCTTTGTTGAATTTGAATGTCTTAAAGGTACAAACCATCCAGTTTATTGGACACGTCAGTTTGTCACATTGAGCCTCCTTCTGTTGCTGTCTTGTCTAATATCATTGCCTGTTAGTCCTGCATGGTGCATCTGGTAGGGAAGGTAGGTTTGAAGTGTTAAAATAGTGGGTAGTGTTTTGTGCAGATTTATTGTCAAGCTCCCTAATCATATTAATGATGTCTGGAGCCAGCTTGTCAGCAAACAGCTAATGCACAAAATGTCATTTAAACTATCCAAAGCCAATGTGAAAGGGAAGAGAAAACAAGTTCTTTATTCTGCAATCCAAGTCATTCTGTTGCTGGAGCTGAATAATGCTCATCTCGGAACTAATGAGAAGACTGAACAGGTGCTGGTTGCCGCAGTGCATTACTGTGTTTCTGGGATGATGTAACTAACTGATGTTGCAGTAAATTGGCAGCTTAAAGATACCAAAATGGACTCCTGGTAGGTGGCGGTTCAGTAAACTCAGTCTGCCAGATTGTTAATTATGCAGGTATGGAGATTCCTCTCCTACCTGTTCTTTGCAATCCAAGATCACAGTTTTCTGAACTTCTGCTTATCCTTTCCCTCTCTTTGCAGTGCCAACTGATGATGTGGATGTCTACTTTGAAACCCCTGCCGATGACAATGAACATGCCCGCTTCCAGAAGGCAAAGGAGCAGCTGGAGGTCAGACACCACAACCGCATGGACCGGGTGAGCATCTAGCTTCAGTCATTTGTGCTGCGCTGCATAGTTTCCGCCCATGTTTTTCTGGACAAATTGATGTTGAACTGACTTCCTTTCCAGTCGCCAGCCTTCTGTGTGTTTCTTGTAATACAACCACACTGTGGTAGTTGGATTTTCATTTCCTCAGAGCATTGGGAGAGAGGAATCACTGGGGACACTTGGCTTGCTGCTCAGAGGGCTTAAGTGCTAGGTTTAAACCCCACAGCAGCTCTGTTGTGCCTTCAAAACCTAGCCAGGCTGTACAAGGATCTACCTGTGAAGGCAAATTAGCTTGCAAAGATCAGACGTAAATTTGTGTCTTGTTGATGTGTTCTGTCCTTTTCTTGTCCAGGTGAAAAAGGAATGGGAGGAAGCAGAGCACCAAGCTGTAAATCTCCCCAAGGCAGAAAGGCAGACTCTCATTCAGGTAAGAGGTGAAGGACCTAAAGAGGAAAGTTACTGGTGCTTGGCCTCTATCCTCGCAAAAAACTAAATGAGAGATTGTAATATTCAAAGCCAAAAGACAACTGAGATGGAAGAACAGCTTTCCTGTTCTGTCAACAGCTGCCTTTTAGAGGAGATCTGATTCAATTGCGTGCTTTGTTCTTAAAGCTGGAGATGATCCGATACTGTGCGAGGTCCTTTCCTAAACCCAGTAGTAGGAAGCTATCTCACCCCTCAAGCGTAGCGACAGCAGAGCCAAATTGTAACTTCAGACCTTTGGCCTGTTTTGCACTTAGCAGTGGCCTCACAGCCCAGTTCAGATTGGCCCTGACTTTCTGGACACACATTTCCTGTTTGGGCAGACTTAGTGAAAACCATTTAGACAGCAGATAAAGCTGGTTTGCTGCCAAAATGCCATTCTTCTGCCTTATGAGGAGAGTTCCATTAGACTGTGAAGTTAATCAGGGATATTCTCAGTATGGCATTGTTAGGGGCAGGCTCTTCTGGCAGTGACAACTATATGAAGTTTCCTCAAACCAATATACAACTAAGTGACTGACTCCAGCTTTTAAGCCCACTTTGGATTTTGTCCTGGAACACGGTTTTCTCTTTGTACGTTTTTCAACGTAAGCCACTATAAGTCCAAAAGAGTTTTCCATCACCTCTGTTGAAAGGTAACAATGCTTAATGGACTTGTCTGGCTCATTTGGAGATGTGTGTTGTGACCTTTCTGACAGAATATATAGAGACTGGATCTGAAGATGTGCCAATGAAAAACCCCTTATGCAATGCCTTGGTAAACTGCAAATTCAGATCAGTGGCTCTAGGCTGAAGGGATTTATCCTGTTTCTATATTGCAGGGTTGAGGGAAAGAGTTAATACTGTGTCATTCGTTCAGTACGGTGTGGATCTCCCAACTTCAACTTGATCTTTATCTGCAAGGCCATGTGTCCTCCTCAGACCTTTGAAATGGTTTGTGAAGGAAGCTTGGAAGGCAAATTGTCACTATTGAATTTGCAAAGGCGAAATCTGCATCAACATCTGTCGGTGCCCTTCTCTCCTACTGTAAATGCCTAGGACATGCAGCGTGACAGGCTCCGTTTGTTCTGAGGAGTTACGTGAGAGACAGTAGGTGACCCTGATGCATACAGTGCATTTCATACAGACTCCTTACTTTGTTGCAGCACTTCCAGGCAATGGTTAAATCCCTGGAGAAAGAGGCAGCAAGTGAGAAGCAGCAGCTTGTGGAAACTCACCTGGCTCGTGTGGAAGCCATGTTGAATGATCGCCGTCGGATTGCTCTGGAGAACTACCTGGCTGCCCTGCAGGCTGACCCGCCGCGGGTGAGTTTCTTTGCAAGAAACTTTGACAATAGGGTAGCGCTGGGCAGGGTGGAAGGTGGGAATGGCTTGGTGAGGAGACTGCCAGTGACTTGCAGGGGCAGAAGCTGGGAATAGGTTCCCAGTGGCAGTTTGTGCTGCAGACCTAGCAGCGAGTCTCCTAATGGACTCACTCTCCTTTCTGCCTGGTTAAAAAAACCTCCACTTTGTTTAGTGTTCATAAGGCATAGTGTTCCGAGTCAAACAGACTTAATTATAAGGAAAATACCTAAGAAGTTAGCGCAGGTGATTGATCTGTCCGGTAACAAAGCAGGCTGACATCCGAAGTGCTGTACTTCCGCTGTGAATTTTATTTGAATCAAATGGATGTGAACTCTTCCCCTCCTCAAATCCTGCAGCCCCACCGCATCCTGCAAGCTCTGAAGCGCTATGTTCGTGCTGAGAACAAGGACCGTCTGCACACCATCCGCCATTACCAACACGTCCTGGCAGTTGACCCAGAAAAGGCTGCACAGATGAAATCTCAGGTAAAAGAATGTTTCTATCAAGGGAGGCATTGTTACCCAACCCTGGCTGTCAGAGACTAGAAGCCATGCGTCGAGTCCTCACGCTAATTTGCTGGGTACTATAGCAACTTCTCATACTTGTGCAGAGATCTCCCATTCTGTGTGCCTGTTGCCTGTCACCAGATATGCTGCCTGTATGGTTTTCCGTGGTGCTTGACTCAGTGTTAAAGAAGGGGAACTCTGGTTTATACATGAATTATTGTTGGTCACTGTGACAAGTCCAGGGGTTTAGAACTGGTTCGCTATAATTTTTCTGTTGCCTCTTGTCACACACCCATGAAATTATTTACTGGGCGCTTGGTCATCCTTGAAGAGACTTCCTCGCTTCTTCCAAGACCTCCTGTCTGTGTGTTCCTTTCATTAGGCTTGTTCTTCACAATGCCTGTGTTTTGAGTTTGTGGGGATTCTCTTGTGCCTCTGCAAAGTTATTGCCTTGTTTCCAAAGCATCATATATAACCCTTGCCAAGCACGTGATCATCGTTAGCTTTATTAGAAAGTCTGTTTCGATGAGTTTATTCTGTGCTGTTGCCATGTATTTTACTCCTGAGCAGCCAGAATATCATTTTGCGTCTGCTGGGTAGTGTATGTGAATATGCTGCTTCAAGTGGATGTCAGACCTGGCCATTGTACTTGTAAGAGCAGTTGCAGATATTCCACAAATCTTTTGAATTATGTACTTGTTTTTACAACCCGCTTTTAAAACGGTGAAAGATGTACTGAAAGGCCTAACTAAGATTCAAATTAAGAATGGCCTGTTAACATTGAAAGATCTGTTCATAAGGGTATGTCCTTTCACACGTTCAGGGAGAAGCAGAGAGAACTGACTGTCCAGTCTCAGCTTTAGGAATGTAATCTGTGTTTCGCCAGTCCCAGTTTGTGGCTGGTCTGCTGCTTTGTAGTATCTTTGAATTCTGTAACGTGTGAAAGATAACGCAAGAACAGAAAAGAATGGAGAGCTGCAAGGAGACAATGCGGTGGACCACATCCAGTGCTGCCAAACGGAAAGAAATAGACGCTGAGAAAAAAAAATGCTTTATTACTTGGCTGTATAACCAGTAGATGGAAATATCATGGTTTAAGAGTAAGACAGGGACTGGAGTCTGTTTCTGTTGCTGTCACCTCTGGTGAGGTGTGGAGCAGTGTTGCAGTGATTTTCTAGAAGCAAACCTCACGCTTGCAGGTGCCTGGTCTCATGGGTTTCACGTTGTTTCTGCGTGCTAGCAGTGTACCTTCAACTCTTGTCTCTCAGGTTGTCTGCCACTGCTTCTATGATTCTTATTAAGCTGTGCATCCTCGGAAAGAGCGGTAGCAATTGTGGAATTTACAAGATGATGTTTGGCTTGCGATGCAGAATATGTGATAGCATTTTCAGAGACAGCTTCGGCATATCAAGCACAGTCCACCCTGACCCTTTGTTCCAATGCTGCCAAAGCCCAAGAGGGAGTGTGTGAACTGTATTCTTAAGCTAAAATCTAAACAGTTCTTAATTCATTCTGAAGGCTGTAGTGTCAACAAATCGACATGCGAGGGATGTGGGTGGTACAGTTCAATTTCCATTTGCTTTACTTTTCAGGTGCACTTTAAGCTCCTCAATCGATTCCCTTGATTGACAAGCTGCTACATGTAAAATTAAATTGCTTTCATCCTTGCTCTTAAAGGTCAGGTACACGTCAGACTGTAAAACAGGTCCATTCAACTCCTTAGCTTTTTTCCAACGGCTGTCCACATAAATGTTTTTCTTGGTCTGCGTGATCCCTGATTATGCAGCACCCTCTTCAGGTCAGGCTTGACTTCACCAGAGAATTTAATATGCTAGGGAAGAGTGATTTGAGGTTGCGTGGAATCTGAATTTATTTTTCAGATGAAGGGAGAAGGCTGTTGCCAGTGAGTGGGTGTAGTGGGTGTAAGACAAATGTAATGCCACCGTTGTTCTGAAAGGCACCTTTGTTCTGAAACCAGAGTTGATAAATAATATTGTCTGCTCCCTTTGCGTGTATCTTTTCTAGTAGTCAGGAATGATAATCCATTTAATAAAGCACTTGCTTGTAGCTGCTGCGGGAAGTGAATTATGACTGTATCTGGCATACGGGAAATACCAGCTTCAGTGTTTTCCAGTGGAGAGCTGGTTACAGCAAGAGTCAGCTGAATCTTCTCTCTCACCCCCAACCTTTCCTTTCCCAAAATACTGAGAGCGCCATGTACAAATGGCCAGTTCCAGTGAAGCATGACATGTTAGAGAGCATCAGTCAGGGAATTGGACTGGATGGACCTGTGTCCCGTTCTACTGTCTGTCATGGCAGATCCACCAGTACTAGGTATTTTATTAAACAAGCGAAGTAACGGTACCAATCAAGTGACTGACAGTCTTTGCCTACTCCAACACACTCTTGTACATTTGCAGGTGATGACACATCTCCATGTGATTGAGGAGCGGATGAATCAAAGCTTGTCTCTGCTCTACAAGGTGCCATATGTGGCTGAAGAAATCCAGGATGAGATTGGTGAGTGTTTCTGTGTGCCAGCTCCAGTGCCACCGTGTTAGACTACAAGCTTTTGTATCAAGTGAAGCGGGCTCCAGAAAGATTGCTAGCTCCTTTGAGGGGATGCCCTCAACAACAAGCACTTGGGCTTAGGCTTAGGTACCACAGGGCAGATATTCTCTGGGTTTTGCAATGCAGCCAGCCAGAATAGCTTGTTCCTAAGAACTTTCATTGTCTGTTTAAAAAAAGTCAACAACATTCAGAATAGCAAAGCTGTCTCTCAAAGGGAGATGAAAAAGATCCATAAAATTAAGCAGATGCTTTCCCGCTTTATGTGAGTTTAATCCCATCTTGCCAAAACCTCTTGCCACATCAAGCCTCTTGGCCCTTATTTGTATGTATTTCTAGCCAACGCCTTTACTGAGAATTCCAGATGAGACTTCAGAGCATGCGAGATAAGATAACCTGGCAGCCCCAAACAGTGTTCCCCTGCAGCCCTGCCTCAGCTAGGTTCAAACCATCTGCCCCTTTCTGTTCCTGCCAGGCTTCATGCAGTTTGTGTAATATTTCCTCTTATTCCTTTCAGATGAGCTGCTTCAGGAGCAACGTGCAGACATGGATCAGTTCACATCCTCCATTTCTGAATCCCAGGTGGATGTCAGAGTGAGCTCTGAGGAGAGTGAAGAAATTCCCCTGGAGGGCAAACCTTTCCGTCCATTCCAGGTGAAAACCTTCCCAGCCTTGCCTGAAAGCGAAGGTATGTGGAACTGAAAATTGGGTTCACTGGCTTTACAAAATGTAGGCACTTTTTCTTAGCCGGTAGGCTCAGCTCGGTGGCACAGAAAGCTCCATCCCTTTGGGTGATTTAAGAGTGAAGCAGTTGCCCCGGCAGTACCCCTCAGACTCTGTCCATTGGAAAGAGGCAGTGCCACTAGTAATTTGCACTGAGCTGCTGTCTTTATTTTCCGATTCTTCGCTTTGCAAAATTGTTTCATCTCTTCCCATTTTTCAGGGAGCATTAAATTTTTACTTTGTGGCTTGACTCTGGAATTAATTTCAGTCTTTAACCAAAACGCTGTCATGTTATGTTAAGTCTTTGTGCTGTGACCTGCTGAAGGGCTGCAGGAATTCTCTTTATTCTTTTTTAAATATATGTCTATATTTTTTGTATCATCGGGTGTTGACAGCTGGTGTGCGCTTGTGTATTTATTTAAAAAATGCTGGAACAGAGTCCTGAGCTTAAAGAAAGCTGTAAACTAAAAGCTTTTCCCAGGGTCTGAGTCAGAAATCATGCGCAAGCCTTTTTTCCTTTCTCTCTTAATCTCCTTTCTCTGCTATTTTTGTTTTTGTTTTCCCTCCTGCTAGATCCTCAGCCGGATTTGTACCATCCAATGAAAAAAGGTTGGTTCTAAGCTGCTCCCTCACAGTGCTTTCGATCACTCTCCTACCTTCTCAGTGTGTTTGATAGCTTCATTTTAGTTTCATACTCACCTTTATTTTCATTTCCCTGCTCTCATTTAGATCAGTAACTTTCAATTTTGCTTGTTTAGGCCTAGTGTTAAAGAAACGAGCTAGTCTGAGCATCTAATTGATTGTGTATGTTCCTCCCTGATGGGCTCACAGAGTGTCTCTAAGTGCATGGAGTAGCTTCTTTGCCCTCAAGAAATGTGGGCCTAGCAGTCTGTCTGCAACCATGCAGTACTTTGCATCTCTGCATCTCTCCATGTGTACTCATATTCGACACCTCTTAAAATAAACCTTGAAGTGCTGATGGTAAATAGTCTAGAGGCTCTTCTGCCGGCTGCGGAATCTGTCCTTACCACCCGATGACAGCACTAAACTAGGAGTGAGAGTGCTGCAGCAGACATAGGCTGTGTTTCCCAGCTAAATGTCCTCATAAATACTATAGAGTGCAGCTAGTCTGGGACAGGTAAAATAGGAGATTCCTTCTTTGTGTTTGTGGTCGCCTGGGCATCACCTTTTCACACGTAGCTTCTCTCCGTACTAGCAAAGTCCCGTGTGATTATCCATTTCTCCTTTAGCTTGTTGTTACTTCTGCCATAACTCAGTGCCTGGCTAAAAAGGGTCTGCCTGGGCTTTAAGAGTGGCATAGAAATATTGGCATTAAATTAAATCCTCTCTTAGTGATACAGTCTCAGGTGAAGATCCGGCCCAGCTGATCTGCTACCACAGATCTAGTTCCTGAAGTTGAAATGGAAGGCTAATTTTTAAAATGCTCTTGCAGAGCAGTGGTACGTGTGCTATGTGTGGGGAGTAAACCCAGCGTTTTAATCTGCCTTTAGTTCCAAATATATTGTGCAGAATCTCAAAGGAGAGCAAAGGATTTTGCTGATAACCATTTCGTGTGACCACATGTAGCTTTGTAACATGGTGAAGGTCGGGTAGCTTGAAACTAGTCTCATTGTTGGTGTTTCTCTACAAATGTAAGTCACCTTCATCCCTCTTGTGGAACAGTGTACTGCTAATTCAGTGTACTGACTGCTCTGGAAAGAATTGGGACAGCCTTTAGTTTGATGGGGTTTTTAAATTCTTTGGGTTTGGGGTTTTTGGGGGTTTTTTTGGGTTTGGTTTTTTTTGGACAAGTGCTTTGTTGACTTAAAGATGATAAATATAGGCTGCTTCTCCCCGTTTGGGTAATTGGAAGACTTTCTGATGACTTGGGGACAAAGATTATATCCTGCACTTGCCCCTTCTCTCCATTCCTTCTTCGTTGAATTTCATGAGGGCTGCTAGGGACTTTTGGGGGGGAGTTGTGCATGTGTGTGGTTTTTTCCCCCGGGAAGTATATAATCTAAACTGTGCCTTTGAGCTACATAGAACTGGGTCTGTTATTTGGTACAGCACTCTGTGACAAATAGCAAAGCTCAATGCAGCAGGTGAACTCCCAGCCCTGGAGACTATGCTATGTTAGCTCCTGAGAGTTGAATAAAGCAGCCATAAGCTAAAAGCTGACACAGTAGTTCTCTAAAAACTATTTGTGGCTAGTCTCTCCAGAAAATCCCAATCATTGACTTTCACAATAATGTGACCTGCTTTGACAGCCATGAGAAGTCAGACTGGCAATCTTGGCCATGCTTGGAATCTCATTACTGTCTCCGAAGAACCGCACAGGAAAAGGGGAATGCACTAAAACTGAGGTGATGCTTTTGGGAGGAGTTGGAGTGAAACGTTAGTTTCCTTGGCATTTTCAGGCAGTGAAAGCTTGTCACTGTAAAAACTTGCCTTGGAGCCAACTAGCCTTTCCTTGCATCTCATCAAAGGACGTGCTGCCAATTTCAGCGGCCGTTGACATAATAATGTCTTAGGCAACCTGCAAGCTCAGCAGCTTGTGGAGAGGTGTATGCAATCACTGGCAAAGTGTTAAGTGCTGTAGTAATATTTCCCCCACCTCGTGCTCCTCATTGGAGAGACCCTGGTGAAGGTTTGAGGCTTTGCTGTCCTGCTTTTGCATTAAGGAGGTGGCATAGGTGTTGTGAAGGACATTATGTTGTCCCTACTGATAATGGCAAATGGGCGTTCTCCTAACTTGCTATGTTACGTTAGGGCTGAGTATCTTCCATCAGGCTCTTCTGTTATTGATCTGATCTATTTATAAACGCTTCAGATCAAAACAGTTTATGCAGAGCAGCCACCTTCTGTTAATTTATATTCTTCTCTTGAGCCTGTGCTAGTTTCAGCCTAGAAATGGGTGAGTGATGTTCTGGTACAAAGGCTAGTGTAGTTCTTTGCTCCTCCCTTGCCCTGGGATTTATTGTTTCTGGGCTCGTGCCAGATAAGGGACAGCAGCTCATTACAGAGCCGTGCTGGGTGACCTTGAAATTCTCATTCCCGAGGCGCTTGCTGATGCGCTTGATTTCAAAAGAATGGGTGATGCTGACCGTGCGGTTGAAAGCGTTCCCTGCACGTTGGCTCTCAGCAGAGAGGAGATGCATACTTCTGTCATGGGGGTCACGGTGAGGTGGCGGTGACCCGGGGTGACATTTGCAGAAAGGAACTGCGCACTCACAGTTTGTGTTATATGTTGCCTTGGACCTTCTAACAGCAGCACTTAACAGTATGGTATTTCTGGATTTACTCTTCAGCCTGGTTTTGGTGAGTCTTGTCTGCTCCTCTCATTACCACCTCATTTCCCCTCCTTAACCGACCCCCCCCCCCCAATCACTTGTCACTGTAGCATTAGCTTATGAGCTCCCCTTCTGACACAACAGCATGAAGACAGATTAATAATCAGCGGTCCATGCGATTAAACACGCTAGCCATGGCAGCTCTACAAAGAGTAGGTAACCCTTCCTAAATGTCACTGGGGGCTGCCTAACGGTTCCTGCCTTGCTCTTTTGGTGCAGGTTCTGGCATGACTGAGTTGGATGGGCTGATTGGTGCTGAAGAAAAAGTGATTAACAACAAGAACAAAGTGGATGAAAATGTGGTGAGCCCTCCACCTTTATTTTGTAAAGCAAAGCCTGCTGTGGACACTAATTAATAGCTGTGGCTTATTTCCATGTCTCCTTCCTGCTTACAGAATGTCAGTGTATTCATTATCCATATGGTGTGGGGGAGTCAGTTTTCTGACTATTGTAGGCTCTTAATACTGATTAGCATCAGAAGGGTAGGAGGGTGAGGGAAGGAGAGAGATCCAGATCTTTGGCAGTCCGAGTTGGAGAACCGTCTGATTTAGTAACTGCTTTCCCAAGCAGAGACCCTTTGATATGCCTTTATTTTAGCTAGGTAACTTGCTATCTGAATACACTGAATGCTGGGGTGTTCCATCCGTCTTCCCACCTATTTTTCATGGTAAGAAAGGCCTCGCCTTCCTCTGAAGGGAAGTGACCCAGTGGCTATTAGCTCTAGCTACAGTGTAAAGAATTCACTAGGTTATAGTGGCAGCCGCCTTGCCTCAATTCTCTGAGTTATTAAAAAAAAAAAAAAAAAAAAAAAAAAGTTGACTTTTGAGAGTTTCCTTTCAAAATTGTTTTAAAGCACAGATTAGATCTGACACGACAGAAATGCTGTGTCCAAGGCTAGGACCTAGTTTTTCATTTGGGTCTTCAGTTTGATGTAGTGTGGACGTCCAAACGGTTGCAGTACTAAATCAGGTGGCATTAAAAGTTGGGAGAACGTCCCACGCTGTTGAGGGCAGGGGAAAGATGGTAGGTGTTTCTGAGCCTTTGCTGGTATTCATTAAAGGTCTCTTGTCTGCCTTCATATTCCTTCTCCCACCTGTTTTGTATGGCTCCTTTCATAAAATGCTCTTGTGACTGTTTTCAGGTAATTGATGAAACCCTTGACGTGAAGGAAATGATTTTCAATGCGGAGCGTGTCGGTGGGCTGGTGGACGAGCCGGTACGTGTGTGGCTACCGAGTCCAGTGATCGGTGAATTCCTAAAGCTGGATTTCGGTTCCTGTGTGTTACTGAATTCAGGGTCTGGTGCCTTGACACTGCTCTGGGAGGTCACGCAGAGTCTAACGCAGTACGGCCTTTCTGCATAAAGATGTAAACAGTAAACACATGTTAGATACTAACCTGACTCTTCTGTTGCAAAAGTGTTTCCTGGGTTAGGAAAGCGATGTGGGTCAGTGTCTGTCCAGAGTGCCGAAGCGGGAAACAATATTGCGTTCATTATCCTTTTGGTTGAAATATTTAGAGGTGAAACATATACACTGTCCCCTGTAATCAGTCATGTCTTGATTCCGCAGGTGGTTGAAGACCTTATCGGTGGCCACCTTTTAGGTTTGCGTTTAGCAGCGCATCTCCCGCATTGCTCTTCCTCTACCCGCTTTGTTGTTTTCTTCCCTCCAGGATAATGACAACTCCCTTCGCGATGACTTCAGTTTCAGCAGCAGCGCCCTTATTGGGCTGTTGGTGATTGCTGTTGCCATAGCTACTGTTATAGTCATCAGCTTGGTGATGCTAAGGAAGAGGCAGTATGGGACCATCAGCCATGGAATTGTGGAGGTGAGAAACAACTCCTGCTCCATAACCGAGGATGAAAATAGTCAGCATTGAATCACATGTTGTGTGTAGGGGGCGAAGATGGCAGTAGCTGCCAAGCCATCAACTGCTCTGCTCCTAGCTAGATGGGACTTAACTCTGTAGATGCTGACATCTTCATCGCTTACTTATTAGTATGCAGGTATCAGTCATCGGCATGCCATGCTGGGACCTGTCACTTCACAGTTGTATTCGCTTATCACAAGGAATTCAATTAGGCTTCCCTGTCTGGCTCAGGATAGGATTTAGCAGTAAATGAGCTTTTCAGGCGATATCTTTAGCAGGGGAGTAAGTCAGTCAATCTATAGCAATTTGTCCTCCCAACTAATTTAACAACTATTAAGCCAGCACAATCAGCTGAACGCTGAGAAGCAGTTCCTTCTTCTTCCTTCTGCTTCCAACATGCACATTCCTAATGACAGCTTAATGGAGTCTGGAGAAAGCTGCTTTTCCCCTTTGCCCAACCGATGCATGAAATTATAACGACCTCTTTAATGAGAGAAGCGGGTCCCAAATTTGTAGCTAACTTATCGGAGATTTGTGGAGAACATCCCCAAAGAGACAAGGGCAGGCAGGAGGCGTTAGCACCCAAACGAGGAACTCTGTTAAGCAAATTATTTTTTGTGGCTTACTTTTTTCCCTGTGTACTGCTTGCCACGGTGTTTATCCGTCGTTTGTCTGCTGTTGTTACTATGAAATAAGGCCTGGAAGTACCTCCTTTGACCGGTAACCGTCTGGTCTTTCTAAAGGTTGATCCAATGCTTACCCCAGAAGAGCGGCATCTGAGCAAGATGCAAAACCATGGCTACGAGAACCCCACTTACAAATACCTGGAGCAGATGCAGATATAAGAGAGATGAAGATACAACAGCCCTGACCAGGAAAGGAGCAGGGCGGAGGGCCAAAGGGGTCCAGCGTTTTGGATCAACTACTGACCAACAGTTGCTTCGAGAGGACTTCATCTTACATTCAGAACTCCTGGATCATTAAGACTATAATTACTACTGTAGAGTTGCAATTTCCATTCTTTTAAATGGGTGAAGAAATGATAATATAACAATATGATATATAAATCTCCTTAAATGGGAAAAATGGATCTATTGCAGATATTTGACTGAGATGTAGTTTTCTTTTTTTTTTTTAAATAATCTGAAAAATACCAGTTCGGTTGTACTGTTGTCTGATACAAGCTCTATATATATAAAATGGGAAATGTTGATTTTTATTTCTGATAGACCACCTGTATATTGAGGGTCATTTATACCAGCCCACCTTGTAAAAAGGAGACAGTTGTGGCTCTTCAGTCATTTTGGCTTTTATATATAAAGCAGTATTCTTTTTTTTTTTTTTTTTTTAAAGTGAAATTCGCTGGGAGTTGCAAAGAGATTAATTTAGGGATAGGAACTATGACAGCATAAGCAAGGAAGCAATTGGGAATGGTAACTAACAAAAATCCTTATAATGAGAAAAAAAAGAAAAAGAGAAAAAAAAAAAAAGAAAAAAACCCATCCTCATATGCCAGTGGTGTGCACCCTGCTGCTTAGCAGTTTGGGCTCTAGGAATCAAGACTCCCTGGAGGCAAGGAGTTAAAAGGCTTCTAGCATCTCTGTTTATAGTTATTCTAGTGGAATGTTAGAACATGGTTTGTGCATACTGGGGTCTGCACATTCCCCTTCCAGATTCAGTTCTGCTCTAGAGTTGGAAGTTCCTGGTATTGAATTTAAATCCTCTGTTCTGAACCAGTTTCCTTCAGTACTCACCTGGCATTAACAGCCCCCTCTTGCTACTACTTTCTAATTTCCCCCAGCTCTCCTGCCTCACCAGCATGGTAAGTAGTTAAGAGACGCAGCTTTTTGAGCCTTTGCATCTCTTTTGGTGATGTTGGGCCGTAGGCACGGCTTTGGGTGTTCGCCCAGAAATGACAAATCACTGCAATAATCAGTACCTTGGGAGCTGATGAAGGTGGAGTTCGCTTTAACTGGGGAGGGAAGAGAGGGACAAGTTGGGAAAGGGATAACTGCCTGCTTTAAGGGAAATTGGATGCATAGGCCCCAAGAAGAACAAAAGGGGTATTGTTCCACTCACCATCATGTCTTTGTAATGCTTGTATAGTTGGTGTTAATGCTCACGGCTTTTTTAAATCTGGAGGTTCTGGTAACCTGTGGTGTATTTTTTCTATTTTTCCTGTGACTTTATTTTTTCTTCCCCCTTCCGTGTCTCTTCCCACTATGCACAGATTTACCTGCAAACTCCTTAGTGTGGTCTGTGGGGAATGTACAAAGTTTAAACACATCAATAAACACTTTAACTTCCAGATCGTTTCTTCTCTTTATTCACAAGCTCGCTTAAGTTTCTCTCTCCTCCCACTGTGTCCTTGCCAAACCTGTGGAGACCTTTCCCCACCTTTTTGTCCACCGCCACTTCAGCGAGAAGGAACGTGCTGGTATCGGGAATGTATAGCTGTGCCCAGAGTCTTCTGTGGTATTTCCAGATCCTGCTGACCTTTGCGGAGAGAAGGAGGTGCAATACTAAACCAGCGCCCGGGACTCCCGAATAACATTACATCCTCAACGCTGCAGCCATTAGATGCTGGAGCGCAGGTCAGTTAGAGCTGTGGCTGCCGTTTGTCATCTGCCTGTCTGTAGAAGACATCACGAATGGTTCTGCGGCTGTAAAAACGCCGGAACCTCTCCCCGGGTGAAGGCGGCCGCTGGCACGGCTTCTCGGAGCGAGCGGAGCCAAAGCGCTCTGCGGTAGCAAGCTGTTCCTGCTGCTCAGCCATCCACCTGCACTTCCTCGCGAGCTGTAGGAACAGATCCAGGTGGTGGGGAAGCGGATTTGGGTAGCGGGGTGATTGCACTGGCTTCACGCTCAGAGCCTGTATTGCCCGTGAGCATTAGAAATAGGGTTGGACAGAAGAAGGGAGGCTGCAGGAAATCTTTGAGGGCTTAGAAAAAGACAGGCCTCAAACAGTGACACAGTTTCCTTGGATTCTTCCTGTTGTGGATGGCCAGATCTGGAATACTTCGAAGACGTAAAAAGTCCGGCGCACTAACTGTCTAACTATGGTTAGCGTTTACTGTATCACTTCTAATGTTTTTGTTTTACGAAGGGAAATAACTTTACTTTTGGTTTAACTTTTTCTTCCAGAACACCTAAAACTAACAGCCTGTAAAGCTCACAGCTGTTTCTGCTCCTGTATGTCATTCCCCTTCTATTTTCCTTCTTTGAAGTGTGACCTCGAACGCAAATTCCTCCTCTCTCGCGTCTCGGTGAAATGACCCAAGAGTCATTGCCATTTGAACGCTGTTTTAGGAGGCCAAGAGGCAGAATTTATCTTCCTTTGCCTTGATGTGAGCAGTTCCCAATAGGTCTGAATGAAGAGGGGGAGAAGAGGTAAGAGGAAACATGAAAGCTTAGCAATTTTGAATAGGAAACAATCGTGTGTCCTGTTTCTCCTTAATTGTGGGCTCCTTGGTTCCACTGGAACTTCCATGTTCTGGTTAAATTATTCAGTCTCTGCGGGAAAGAACAGATGCTGTCCTAGAAAATGCCGTCTGTTGGCTTGTCACAACTACTTGGGAAAGAGTTTTGATTTTAAACTGTAAATTTAATTTAAATTATGCCGGAGCATATCTTCAGTCCAAAGCTGTTTCTTGGACTGCACCCTCAGGTAGGGTGACCTGAAAGAGAAACAAATTTACAGAGGCTGTGGATTGAATTCCAGAATTTAATTTGGGTATTAGATTTTTCCTTCGATAAATTCTATTAGTCCTACAAAATAAATACATCAGGCTGGAATCAAAGTCTATTAGTTACATGCTTTGGCGCAGACTGCCAAGTGCTCAGGATCGATTCTTTATGATGGATTTTGACTGCAGCTTCTGAAAAGTAATGTTTAAAAGTACTCACTGGAAGATCGATGCTAAGACATGGCCCAGATGCTAACCGGTACCAGTTGTGCGATGAAGGGCTGCTATCCCAGCAAAGAGACTGCAGGGTAGTTGGGGGAAGCATCAAAAGTTTCATCATGGTAAGACACTTAAAAATTAGACGGTCTAAAGCAGAGTGGGGTAGTTGGTTGGTAAAAGACTTGCAGGGTGTCATAGAGAGCTGCATTTCCGAAGAAAATTCTGATTTAAAAAAAAAAGTGCTTTGTTTACCTTTTGCGAGGAGCAGCGTAGTTCTCAGTTAAGGTAAAAGGATATCTGAGAGAGGAGCCTTTGGTAACGGGGAACACTGAGCAGAGGAGGACGTGCTGGGTCAGTTTGTCTCCTTTCTTATTGTAAAGCTGTTTCTTAATACTGCTCCTCCGAGGGTGCAGTGGGGTAACGTACATTGAAACAGTTCTGCGCATAGTGCTAGCTGGATGTAACGTGGGCGGATTTATTTTACCAGCCTCGCTTGTCTTTCATGTGGAAAGCAATGCTTACCGAGATGCATGTGGAGCGTGTTTTCAATCGTTCAGCCCTGGTCGACAGAAGAGGTTGAAGGTGCTTGTGAGGTGAGGAGCTCAAGTACGTGGTGATGTGGTGCCTTTCCCTGTGCAGCTCCATCAAAAGGTAACGTTAACCTGATGGAGCACATAAAACCTTACACCTGGGGGTGTTTTAGCCCTAAGCATTGCTGTTTCCGAGAGCAAGCTGCAGATCGCAAGGTTAGGTGTCCTCCGTCCTTTTGTCCAGCTCTACTGCAGTGCTTAAAGTTGGTTTCATCACCCGGGAATTTCTTTGTGTGGGTCTCCAGAGACGTTGCGACTCGGTAGTTGGCATCAGAGCTTTGCTTGTGGCTCTGTTGGATGGCAGAGGCTTTTAGATGTGCACGGCAAGGGTCAGACAGTGATAAGCCAGAGAAAGACCGTTTTTATAGGACATGGTAACAGGTAACTGGCAAGCAGGGTAATAAAGAGTAAGGTAGGGAAAGCGAGGGCAAGTGGAGCTCAATGCTGACATTAAGTAGCTTGGAAAGTGTGAAAATCTCTCAGTCAAGCCTTTGAAAGCCAGCGGGCTGCTGGAAATGAGCATTGATCTCCCCGCTGTAAGCAGGACGGCAAACGGAATCGGTATAATGATCTCGTCCGCGCTGACACGACATCCCACCTGCCAGGCGCTGCTGGTGCCGGCTCCGGGTCGTGCCGGCTCTGCAGCAATTTCTCAGCCCCTGTAAAAAGCCGTTTGTGCTCTCGGGTCTCAGTGGGACCACGTGCAAATCACCTGGCCGCAATCCTTGGCAACAGCACGGGATGAAAGCCTTGGGGAACTGTAAGGCAGCAGGCTTAAAAGCTGTTTCTCCAGTGCAGGAGTCAGGGCATCCTTAACCTGTGCCGTTCCTTAACCAGGCAGTGCTGGATGCCTCTCCCCAAATTCACCCTTTGATCCCAGCGGGTACTGGTAGCTTCGCAGCAGATGGGGTGAGAAGGCTCTGCTGAGTGCAGCACATAACAGAGACGAGGCATTAATGCGTGTGTACGTGATTCTGCAGGAATGAGCGTGTCAAAAAAACGCAAGAGTTTTGCTGTATTTACCAGTGACCTGTGGGGAGCCTGTGCTTTGTTGCGGGAGCACTTAACCTCTGCCCCGTAGGCTCTCTGCATGGTCAGCGAGGACGGTTTAATGTAGACTCCTTTATTTCAAGCAGCTCTCCTTTCCCAAGAGCAATCTGAGAACAGGCTGCGGGCTGAACGAGTTGGTTGTTAAAATAGCATCGGCCGGCGTCTGGAGGGGAGGGTATCTGGGAGATTTCTCCAAACGGCCGCCGTGCCTGTTGCCGGCAGCACGCCGAAGAAACCTGGTGCTCGGGAGCGATGGGCTGAGGGTGATGGGAAAGGCTGGGGCCTGAGGGCAGTGGTCTGATCTCCCCAAAAGTTTACCATGGGGTATGTCAGCAGGAGGGGGTGAAAAGCCTGCCGTGGCAGAGGTAAGAGAAGGAGGGGATGGAGCATGGTCTGTGAAGCTTAATATCCTCTTCCAAAATTGCTGGCTCTAACTGGAAGAGCTTGGGGATATTCCTGGTTTCTGGAGGCTTCCTCATCGTCCCTCCTTAGAGCCTGGCTGCGTGCGCTGTGGGAAGGTGCGTGACTTAGTCGATTTTCTGTTTTCCGTGCCTTGGACTTCCCCAGAGGGTCCCTTTGATCTCTGGATGGGAGAGCAGAAGGGGCAGGGGCAGCCAGTTTTACCTGTGGATTTTCCTCCTAGCATCCTCTGCAGCCTCCCTGGCGGCGTGAGCCCGTCCAAATCCTTCCTCAGTGCCCGGGCTGGAGGTCACTCCGGAGGCAGAAACCTCTCGAAGGCTGGCTGCCCTGGCCCGGGAGCTTCTCACCGTGCTTTCAGGCGAGAGCGGGGATTCCCGCTGAAGGCACCCTCAGCCCTTCCTCCTCCTCACCTGCCCCCTGCAAATGTTACGTGGCAGGGAGCGCGTCTGTTCTCCAGCCGGAGATGGTGTGGGTGTGCAAAAAAGAGCCCGTGGGGCAGCCCCACGGACCAACTCCAAGTCCGTGCCTGTAAAACTGCGGCTTTTCTCCGCCCGACTGCGCGGCAATAAGCGAAGCGCCCGAGGCTTTGATTGTGTTTGCTTTGAAAATTCTGCTCACGCCGGCTGTGTGCCTTGCCGTTCCTTCCAGGTATCTGTGCCCGGAGAGAGGAAAAGGATGCGATTTCCCCCTGTACCACGGAGGCCTGGTGACCTCCGAGACTGCAGCGTGCCATCGGTTTTACCAGGAGCTGCGGGGTTTCTTCCATCCGAGGACACAGAAGATGCGTTTCCTACGAGAAAGGAAGCTGTTCGTCACGAGGGCGAAATGTCTTTTCCTTAGCCTATAAGCTGCGGTGACTCTAGCGATCTGCGTATAGCTATAAAGCTGATGAGAGGTGTCTCTGGTGCCGTAGCCTTGAGAAAGTCCTGTCGTTACGATGCCCGTGTACCCTGAGCACGGTCTGCTGCCATGCCACCCGTGCCTCGTAGGCGCATTTGGCATCGCTACTGCGCCCACGTTAGCAAACCCTGCGGGCTCGCCAAGGGGCAGGGACTCTTCCGACCTCTTTCCCCAGCGGGCTGAGTTCTGTATCCTAAATTTCTAAGGAGGCGAAGCCACGAAGGAGGTTGGGTGTCCTGCAGGAGGCATTTATTGCTGGCTACGTAAGATCCCGCGGGCTGCGTGCCGTAGGTTCTCCGACTGGGAGAAACAAATATGAGCTTAAATTGTTTTGAAATTCTCTCCCTGCAGAATTTATTGCTCTAATATCTAAGAGGCTGAGGGTGCTTTTTTGTTCTGCTGCTCGTGCTGGACAATGTAGATGAGGGGTAAGGAAGATGCAGTTGTGACTGAGTTGGATTGAATGTCCCTTCTGGGTTGTATCGTAGCAATTGTTTAGTGCATCCTCCTGCAAAGTCTCTGAGATGTACGAGTCTGTCTAGCAATGGCGAGCTCAAAATATAGGGAAATTCCGGTATTTTGGATGGTGCCAGCGTGGATTTTTTTTTTTTTTTTTTTTTTTTTTAGCTGAAAGCACAGCTGCTTCGGAGAAAATACCTGCAGGGAGAAAGTAGTGTCAAGGCTTTCTGAGCAGAGGGAGGGAGGGCTCGATTCCCTCACCTGCTCCCTGGGTTTGTGCTCCTGGGAAGGGTACCCAGTGCCTACCTGCAATTCTGGACCTGGGCTTGGTCCCCCCCAGGACGTGCCTTTGAACAAACAGCAAAGAGAGGCAGTCCTAAAAGCAATCTAGTTGAGAAGAGGCATTACGCAGTGGGCTTTCGGTTTGCGGGGTGTGTTTGGGGAAGGGGGAGTTGTTTTTCTGCGTGTTTACCAGGGCCTCCGGTTCCTGCAGCAGAGACTGGCACAAGAACAGAGTGGAGCTGATTCTCTCGGGGCTGGCACTGCGTAATCAAATGCAAGGTGAGTAATAATCGTTTTTTCCAGCGTGGCGGTTTGGCAGGGAATAATCCTGCAGCTGGTGCGGGCTCATGGAGAAATGTAGGTTGGAAGGGACTTCTGGAGGGCATCTCGCCTCACTCCCGCTGGAAGGGCCAACTCTGAAGTCAGATCAGGTCACCGATCTGCGGGTGAATAGAACGCTGCCTTTTTGTGCAGCGGCTCCCCTTCCCCTCTCCGTGGGTTTGGGGCCATGAAAAAACTATATGAATTATTATATGAGGTCAGTAAAGTCCAAAGGTGAATTCCTACTCCATCTTAACAGTAGGCCACAGGAAAACTGCATCCTTTTTTACTCCACTGGGCAAATGTGCTTATTTGTGTGCAGCTCTTTTTCTGGGGATGCAGTCCTTGTGAAGCTAAACCCGACTTCTGTGTGGAGGGAAGGGTCCTGGGCGCCACATTTTAGCATCTGTTCTTTTGATGTAAAGGGATAATCTGCTTTACAGGCTTTGAGATTTTGTCTTATCCTGTGAAGACGTGAGTTTTCAGCAGGCACGAGGAAGGCGACGTTCCTCCCGCAGCATCTTTGGAGAACAGCTCGTTGCCACGTGAGTATTTGCATGCTGGAAAAGAAAGAAACTGCAGGCACAGTGATGGTCTGGCTGTTCTCTGCTGGGACTCATTTATGGAGGTTTGTGTTTTTTCTGGGCTGAATTTTGGTTTTGCCACTTGCTGGTGACACAAGCTTGGAGCAAGTCACCGGAGCTCGGTCCAGCTACCGAGAATCAGAGCCAACTGGGACTATCCCGGGGCTCGTGCCCCTGCGGCAACGTTTGGACCAAGCTCACGGGTACCCTGCTGTGTCCCCGAGCCAAGCTCCAGCTATTCAATGTAATAATCCCTTTTGTACAGCCGATGGGTATTTTGTGCCTTCCTCTCCTCATAACTCTGGGAGGTTTTTTTCTTACTGTTGTCTCCTTGTTTTGAAGGGTGAATACCAAGAACATTGCGGAGGATGCTGCTGCACTGCACGATGAGGCATCCTTCATTTTTCAAGATGATGCATCAAGAACTACAAGCCACAGATGAGAAAAGTCCTCATATTTTACTTTCAGACCTATTTGCTTAAGTTTATTTTTAAAAACTAGAGAATACTTGAATTTCCTATGACCCAAAATCATTAGTGGAGTTGAATCTTCCCCAGAAATCAGTTTTGCTATCCAGCAGAGCACCCCGGATCAGGTATTGCATGCTCATGGTTTAGACGGTGCATTTTTTCCTGTACTGTCAGTCTGTATTTTTTATAAGGGATGGGGACATTGGCTTATTTTTGAGATGTTCAAGTGTTCTCTACTTTTATAGACTATATATAATCAGTAAGGGATGTGGGACTGGATTGAGTCCATCCAGCAATGTAATACTTTACTGGTATGTTTGAAATATCTTTACGAAGAAAGGCAGAAGCTTTGGAAATTATGATTATATTTTTTTTCCACAGAGGACTTAGAATTTGGCTCACTTGAAAGAGATGCTAGTATTCTGTGTTATTAGATGTAGATGATGGTGGGCTCTATGTTTTTTACTGTGCAGAGCTGAATAAAAACTCATTAATTGGTCTCTTATTGTAGTGGGGTCTTTTTTTTTTTTTCCCCCTGTATAAACCCTAGGGGAGGGGGGGGGCTGCAATATTCATTTCTACAATAGTAAACGTCAGGCTGGAACCTATCTCGTGCGTTTGGGGTTTTGACTGTGGTGGTAGTGGGGACAGCACTTGGAGGGGGGGTGTTGGGCTTGTTTGTTTGTTTTTATTTTTTATTATTGTTCTTTTAAGGCTATTCTGGTGTGTTTAACAGACTTAGACTAGGTGACTGCTTGCAGAGAAGTATATGCCCTCATCTGCATCCATACATAGTTCTTCACCTGAACTGTACCAAGTTAAAAGATAATATGTCATGGCTATAAGTCATCTTTCATTTTGAGGCTTCTTCACTTACACCTGTTCCCTGTTGAATCACAGCAACAAGAGAAAGCATACAGCACTTAGAATAAAACAGAAAGCACAAAATGAAAGCTTTCTGTCAAAACAAGAACAGACATGGATTACTTTTTACCCTGGAGAGCTAACAAAGCAGCTTTACAGTCACATTTATACATCCATTGCTGTCTGACAGACAGTACAGGCTCCAAAATGCAAACTAGTTCCTACATAAGATGAATCAAATAATACATGAGCTCACAAAAGTCTCAGTCCCTGAGCTCAAGTGATAATTAATCAATTAGTTGATTAAGCAAACTGCTGCAGCTGTGACTCCAGGAAGTAAGCTGTAAAGTACATCTCCAGTCCTTTGTCTTTTTGCCATTTAAATCTAAAGTTTACCTGTACTTCGCTTCAGAACAACATGAGCAAGTTTAAACTGTACACTCAAACATGATAACTTAATTTTCCTTCAGTCAGTAAGAAAAAACAACAGCTGAGCTTTTTCCGTTCTTCATTGGATCCCCTCAGAAAGACAAGGGAGATGCATAATTTTAGGCTGACTCCTCTTCTCTGGTTGCATCTTCCAAAGGCTTCTGTAACAAACAGTGTTGATTGCAGCATTAATATAGAGCAGAACTACAGCACAATGGAAAAACCAAACCTAAACCCAAACTGAAAAAACTTTTAAACTTAACCTTAAACCCAAACCCACAAAACTTAAACCAACACACAACTACTGGCCATGTGTAGAACACTACACCATCTAAGCCAAGTATTTTGAATTTCAAGATAAGCTAAATCAGTTTCATTGTAATAAAGGATTTTTATGAAGAAAACTTTCTATTTAGGTGACACTGCTGGGGCTTAAGCTGCAGTTAAGTCCCAGACATCTCCTGCAAGCCATTCACTTGAGCCATGCCACAGCTTGCCCGGGTCACTTTTTCTGACAAATCCAGGAAATTGGGGGGGGTTGTCCATTGGGTTGCAAATGGAGTCTCCCAGTAAGGAGGAAAGGGAGGTGCACCATGTCCATCAGATGCCACTAGCCCACACGGAGGAAAAAAAGAAACCCCAAACCCAGCAAAACAGACATTTTTTTTCCCACCTTTGCATCTCTGTGACAGTAGTCCCCAGGTGATGAAGCAGTTGAAGTTGCATGGGGAGCAGCGGTAGCGCATCGTAGGCAGTCAGGTCAGCGAAGCAGATGTATTACAAATACGCTGGAAATCAAATAAAAATTGTAGGTTATCTAATAGATTCAAATAAAACCATCTTTCTACTAAGCTCACACATCAAAGCAGGCACTACAGCCATTTTATTTTCCAACAGTATCAGCCTCAGTCTAGATAAATGAGGGGCAATTAAAGTCACCAGGGGAGGAAAGCTAGGAGGTAAGAGGCAACTGCTGTTCTTTCATCATCACAGCACCAGTTCTGGGGAATAGCTATTCCAGGTTTTGGTACAGTATTAATGGCTTGAGCTGCATTTCCAAGCAGTGCTGGCAGCGCATTGTCTAATCCACGTCTTTCATGCTCACGCCCCCACAGCAATATCACCACACGTGGGTATTTCTACCCAGCACACGCAATCAAACCAGCTTCTGGAGAAGGAAAGTCCTGACAATAGTATTAAGCATTAGAAAAACCTTTCTTTATATTTATACCCAACCTCTTCCGTCTTGGCATGTGCAATAAGCCAGAAGTACACTCAAGACGGGAGCTGCAGAGATAAGCCTGACTGCTATTGCAGTTGAGGACTCTGAGGATGACCTCAGGTTTGCTAAGGCATACCGAGAACAAAAGGTTTACCCGATTTTAGCAGTTGCACGCAAGATGTTTTTGAACTACTTTAAGGAAAACAGTAGGACAGGTAATTACAAACTCATTGGGCTCCACTTTGCTATATAGAAGTGGTGAAAGCACTTAGCGCTTACCACCACTATTGGTGCACGCATCTGTTCCCTGGCTGCCTACTGTGTTTCATTGCCTTAATCATTACAGCATCAACGCACCAACTGCTGAGCAGTAGCTGGGGAAGGCTGGCGGGGCTCCGTCTCCCTGATGTTCCTCCTACGCCTCCCCACGTGCAGCTGAGCTCTACTAAGGAGTGACAGGGGCATGGACTTACCCAAAGCCACCAAGGAAAACAGCCTTCTTGCAGCAAGGTGTTGACCTGGGAACTTCTTGGGTGACCAACGGCGCTTCCCGTGAGGAGGATGCTCTTGTCGAACTTCAAAATGCCCCACAGAACCAGCACAAGCTGGGCATCCAGCACAACTAGGTAGCCCAAGACCAGTCTTGGCAGGTAGACACAGGGTGTGAACCTCACCACGTCCTGTAAGGCAAATAGATATTACTAAGCTTAAGTGTAAAACATAGATTGTAATCTTTTGGGGTTGTTTTTTTTTTCAGTATGTTTTGAAATGCCGCCGCTATACCCAGAGTTTTTGGCTCACCTGAAGCAGCCAACATGCTTCTGTGTTTTAGAAAGCAGCTGCTCTTATCTGAAGTAATGAGCACATTACAGCCTGACTGTTTGCTGAACAGCCATAAATCTACAGCACCGGTGTTTGATACCGAAGGATGCCCTACGAACACGGCAATTTGTTTTGTGAAACACATTGGCACACCTGCGTTTTTTAATTTTATCTCCCCCCCCCCCCCCCCGAAAGGCGGTCACTCCTTTTTTTTTTCAAAGCAGTGCTGGAAAAAAACCACCTACAAGAAATTCATATACCTGTCCACTTGTCAGGCAAGACACGAGTGATGCAAGCACTACAAGACAGGTTAGGCTCCACAGATGATGTATCAAGGGGAAAAATTGTACCTTATTTCAATAATGCCACTCTAACACAAGTGTCACTGGGGCTCTTAAAATACATGATTTTTGAGCATCACGTTATACACATTCATTCAGCAAAGCATTCGCTGGTCTGGAGTCCTGTGGATTTTAGAATGAATACATTAACAAGTAGCGATTAGCTTATCGTCTCTATCACATCATTTAATTCCCGATAAAACCGAGAGCTAGACAACAGCAGAACAGCCAGAGCGTCACGCAGTGAAGGGCAGCCTCCTCACCACCCACTCGCTGAACACTTCATGACCACCATCAAACGCAGCCCAAAATGCCGGACCACGCCAATGAATTCAATCCGCCACGGTGCTAAGCGCTTCAGCCTGACCCAGGGAAACTCTAGAGCATGTGGCCGGTTTTAAGATCAAAATCGCAGCACCTACGCTAGCATCGCGTGATGACAGGCTTAGCTGGACGAGGACAGAGCACTCGGCCCTTTGCAGAAAGGGAACCTGCGTTTATCACAACAGATGGGCCAAAAACCTCTGCGAGCAAGTGCTCAGACCTGAACCTTCAATGGCCCAAGCCATCAGGCACCCAGCACCCAAATCAGCGCCAACATCCATTCGGGACCCTTTCACCAAGTTTTGCCGGCGCCTGCACAGTCTCTTTGCAAACACGATGCCCCAGCAGCCTGTCTCACCAGAAAAAGCTACCCCAGCCAAAGCTGGAAATCTTTTCCCTCCTTGACAGCACTTACCTGTACGCTTCGAAAACTTGCGCCCTCTCCTTTCCACAGCCAAATAAGCGTTTTGTTCGTTAACGGCGAAAAGGATTTACCCTTGCTCTGAACAGCTCTAACACAATTAACAAAGCAGATCTCCCACATCTTGACCCTCTGCCTATCCTAGGACAAACAACAGGCTTCCCTCCCTCGCCAAAGGCATCATCTGTACAGACTCACTAAACCTTAACCCCAAATTGCTTCTTTTAAAAATACCTCTTATTCCGCAGGCGATAAAGCCAGCAGCTGCGATGCCTTGTGCACATCGTTCCCGGGGGCCAGCGGCGAGGGCAGGGTAGGTGCACGCATCTGGCTTCAGGTTTTCCATCTTGATCCGACCCTTTCAGGATCCTCTTCCATCTTTTAAGGCAGCTCCAATGAAAATCTCGATGCGGGTGCTGTTTCAAAGAGTATACTGCGAGGCACAGCTCGCCAGGCACCGATATGCCCCTTTTGCAGCTGGGACAGACCTTCCCCGAACCAAGCTTTCCTCTGCCTATGCAAGATAAGAGCTGGCATACCCAGCATTTGGCAGGGGTGAAAATGGCCAAATATCGCTGTACTGCTTGCCACGAGTCTTATCAACTGCTCTGTCCCGGCCCCTCCGGGATGGCTGTTTATAGCAGAGGTCCACAAGCAACCCCCTGCCCAAATTCCAAAGGGCAGGCAGTGAGCGGGTGACCCCATCTCTAGTAATGCCAAGCAGAAACAGGCAGGACCCAGCTACTGCATTACTAGAACTGCTAAACTGTTAATTACAGGTTGCTGTTATCACGTGCAGCCTACCCGTGAGTTTTGGATGAGATTGGAGTTATGCCTACTTATAGAGGATGCGTAAGCATGTACTGCTCGCTGTTGTTATTCAAATCACTTGAGTTAATAGGCAAGAAATGCATTAAGATTTAAAAAAAAAGAAATAATTATAAGTTCTGGAAGAGAAAAGTGACCTAGAAAATCCAATTGTCCTCTAAATGGCAATTGCACTAAGTTTGGAAACTAAATTCACTAATTAAACTGAAACAGTAGATTTTAGTGGTGCTTAAAGTGCTGATTTCAGCTCTTCTTTAAACCATGAATCTCCAGCAAGTCATAACAATAAGAAGTTTTGCATACAGATGCCAGGTACTGAGAGTCTGCAAAGCACTTCAGCTCTTCTGGCAGCACCATTCCATATGGTCTCAAGAAGCTTCTGCTCCCTCCAGCTGCAGCAAGAGGGTACCCTAAATCACACCTTGCCTTCACCAGCCATTCCACCCGTGACTTCCATGGCCAGTTCCTCCAGGCAAAAAGCCTGTCCTCAACATTTGCCAGCGGCAGAGGATTTGTGGAAAGGAGAAAAACTTTCATTTCTCCCTTTCAGTTTTCTTCTCACAGCCCTTAACCACATGCTGATTTAAATCTGGAAGCACGAGGGTCTCTCTATTCCTTCCGAACACTTCGGCACGTACGTGCTCTGGGTAGCTCAACCAATTCCCTAGCCTAATTGTGCAGCAGAGACTATTTGCTGTTAAAAACACCAGCCTTAGTGTTTCTGTATGCTAATAGACAGGAAACAAAGATAAAAAGCGGGCAAGTTACCTTAGCTCCTGCCTCCTGCAGTACCATTTAGTTAAACGTTAACAACTTGCTAATGTGCAGATCAGTGTAGAGATGTGGCTTCCCTTTCTGGCCAAGGTATTTCCAGGAGCAGATCACAGCCCACAGACCATGAAAAAAGAAAAATCAGCGTTGGAGTGGCACATCTGCACCGCTGCCGTCTCTCTGGGGACCAACAGCACAGACAGACCATAGGAGCTTCCCAAGGAATCAAATGTTCTTTCACAAAATCATAACACTACATCAGCAAGGGAGCAGCATCAGCTGGGTCTGTGTATAATAATGAGGTCCCCGGTAATTAAAACCACCCAGGCACACATCATAACCCACCTCGGAGAGGAAGGGATTGCAATGGAGTGGGATGTCACGGCTCTATACTCCCACCCTATTTCAGGGTCACCCATGCGTGTCCATCGCACTCTCCCAGCACGAGCAGCAATGGTTTTGGGTGGACAGTGCAGGCTTTCCTGATCAGTAACCCTTGCACATTGCCTAGTCAATGGATTTTATTGCCTTCCAGCTTCAATGGGAAAGAGCGCTTTGGGTTAAAGGCTTGTTATAGAAGATATCAATTCCACACGCAGGCAAGCTAGGAACTGCTCTACAAATGCCAGTTACAGCCACAACAATCTCATTTCTTCTTTCAACTCCATTGACGCAACTAACGTTAGTCTTATCTCAAATATGGGGCACCTCTATCGCCCAACTAGGTGACAGGTAATTTTGCGTGCCCTGTTCAAAGAAACTCTCGTGCGTTAGCTTTAGGCTTAGAGCACGATCCCGGTTAGCTTGTTACAACACACAGCTAGATGACCAGTAAGTATCTGCTCTTATTTGCATTTATTCAAGGAAAGAAGAAACATCCCCCCTAAAGACCTACATTTTAAAAAGCAAAAACCTCAGTAAGAGAGGGATTCAGCATTACCTAGATAACACCAGGGCAAGAAACAAAAAAACAGGAAAAAAGTAACAGTAGTTGATCAAAGGGGAAAGAGATTATTTTTTTCCCCCTTTTTCAATCAAAGTGCAGTACATAGGATTATAACCTATGCACTAAGCTTCCCGTTAATGGCAGCTAGTCTATAACAAGTTGACCGAATGACCCTGCTTCTAGTCCCACGAGGATTATTAATAACCAGAGCACACCACCTCCACAGAGCACATGTGAAGCTCTCACTCCGGTTGCAGAGATCCACATCAGCCCCAGTTAAAGACAACCCTCCCCACCAGATCCTGGCAAAACCATCGCTCCTGAATGGCAGCCTGCTTTGCAACCCCAAATAATAGTCCTCTGTGTGTGTGGGTGAAACCATCCATCATCTTGTTTCAAGGGTCTCTCTGCAAGCTGAACCCTCCCCAGCAAACGCCCCATCTCCCAGGCATGCCAAAATCCATCACCAACAGGCTGCCTCGCATATCTAACGCATCCTCTCAGCTTCTGATTAAAAACAAGCAGGAGAGCAGCTGCGTGCCAGTGCTAACAGGGCAACCTCCAACCTTTCCATCCTTTCTCCAGGCAGATTTGGCCACGTTATCACACGCAGTCCCATCCCTCTGATGCTTCATCCACCCCCCCAAACCGTTTTCAAGCTGGACATCGCATTAACCATGCCTTCAATCTCAAGGCATCATATTCAAGAGGTCCATCGAGGTGGTTCGTTAAAGTACTTTATTGGTGATCACGTATACTCTGTGCACATTAAGCTTTGTACAAAAAACACCCCTCCATTAACACCAGAGCGGGCAACAGCCACCAGGAGCTTTGAACGCTGGTTTGGCTCCCTTCTGCAGAAGCAGAAGCAAAAACAATGTTAAAAAAATAGCCAAATCGGCCACGCCGGTTGGACTCCACCAGCAAACCAGTCCTGCAGTTCGCAGCCTGAGCTGCGGCACAAAAAATTAAAAACACCCTCCCAGACAAGCCTGGTTTGCTCTCGCTACCGTCCAAGGGATGCACGGGAAAGACTTTGCACCTCCTGCTGCGCTCCGCCTTCGGGGTCCTGCCTCCCACTTCTGATGCTCTGCCATCAAGTGCCCGTGTAGTTTGTCAAGACTAATTAAAAAACCTCATCTCAAGAGCTCTAAGCCAGCGGGGAAGAAGTTTCCATGCCCACCACGGCCTCACTTATCAATCCGAGCCGCTCTCCGGCAGCAGGGCACCGCTGGAGCTCTTGTTGCCTTTGCGGACGCACATGCCGCAGTCCAGCTCCACGTCGATGTCCCCGAATTTCAGCTGGCAGGACTCGTTGCAGCTGCAAGGCAGACAGTGACACCAGTCAAGTATTTGCGGGCAGCGAGAGCTGTCGGCTCACCCCAGCCTGCTCGGGAAGGCTGCTAAGGACCGTCTGCTCTGCGGTGGCACCAAGCCCATCCTTTCCAGCCAAGCCACGGACTAGTCCGTGCTTGGACACGCACGGACGCCCACTTTTCTTATCCCACGATACACTGGTGGCTAGATTTCCCAGGGTAGCATTGGGTCTAGGTATTGCTCTTGGCCATCCCGACTCACACATGGTGCCAGGACCCCTCTCCCCCACGTACCAGCGAGATGTGGCAGAGTTTGCTGCCAAGATGGCGAGAGCGCCCGCGTAATGCCAGCAGAAGCACATGGTGAGGAACGTGAAGTTGCTGCGGTCGGTCTGATCCCAGCCCGGTCCTCCCCACGGAGGGCACAGCACAAACCCAATCTGGTCACAGATAGAAGAGAGATTAGGCATCGGCACAAGTCAGGCTTTAGCACATCCCTCCTCGCTTCTCCTCCTGTTTTTAGCCAAGCTGCTGCAGCTGACTATGGACTAGAGGCACAATAACCCCAAGCAACACCCGGACCGCTGCCCTGAGCACCCCCAAGCATGCTTGCCTCCCCAGACTGATACAGGGGTGCATTTCGGGTGGAGTGGGATGCTCTGCGGACAAGCCTTAGGGCTGGCAGCGCAGCCCAGCGCCCCCAGAGAAAGAGGACAACCCAAAGGCTACATTGCCAGGCTGTGCATTTCTCCCTAGACCCAAAGCCAGGTGATTACATGAGAGGTTTCCAGACATTTCCAGTTACTCGGGACAAATAAAGGAAGAAATTGGACCCAATAAAAAGAACAGAAACCCATGACTGTGGTTTCCCACCCTTGTGGGGGTCTAACTTCCATTTAGCATGCAGGTTCGTCGATGATGCATACATTACCCGTGCATCTCTCCACGATGACAGCTCTGGCACTAAGCCTCATTTCCTCCTTTTATTTACTAAGATATTCCAACCAGCCTACAAGTTGAACCCAACAGATGTGCCATAAAGGGCAGAGCAGCCCCCCTCCGCTTGTCTTCCTGGGTGCAAACCCCACTGCTGGGAGGAGAGCGCTGGATACGCACTGACCTGCCAGAGCCAAGAGCCCTGGAGAAGGAAGGAGCTGGTCCTGAAGGTCTCCAGGATGATGTGGTCTCGGAGGAACACCTCTAGGAGGGCACAGAGGGCTCCAGCAAAGATAGCCATGGCCAGCAGGGAATGGAGGTGGTGGTCCAGCGCAGCATCGGTGTAGTCACGGAAACAGAAGAGCAAACCTGCCAAGATTCACACTGCATTAGAAAAGGATGCTCTGGGATTTGGTTGGTTTTTTTTTAAAAAAAAAAAAAAAAAACAACAACAACAACAAAAACCAAGCAAACACATCTGAAAACTATGCTCCAGGTCTTGCTATGATCTGCCTGGTGGGAAGAGCCAGGCAGCAAACAGCCTGCTGTCATCCCCTTCACTCTGCAAGGACCACGCAGCCCCCAGCGCCGGGGTCTGCTCTATCCCCGTGCCCCAGCCAGGGCCGTAGGGCTGCCAGGAGAAGCACAGCGATGGGCACCTCCAGCTCAGAAGGTGACGGGGAGCTTTGTATCAGGGTTTATCCCTCTGCGCATCCATTCGAGGTGGTGGGACAACAGCTTTTTGAGACTCTGGCTGCTTGTCACCATCCCTAGGGCCTCGTGCATCCCCCGTGCACCCAGCCACAGCTGGATTCATATTTGGAGAGGAACAGGGAGGCGGTGACTTCGGCATGGAGCCGGTGCCATCACGCATCTGCGCACCCTCCAGCTCTATCTGCTTGCATGGCACCTTGCTGGCCTCGAAAGAGCCCAGGGATTTTGGGCTGCACACCGGTGACCCTCCCGACACTTCCCCTAACCCATAGTCCATACTCTCCCAGGCACCGCGTGCGATTTACCTTCGATGAACAGAGCCATGGACAGCGAGAGCCGATCCAAGCCAAGCGGCAGCTTGAGCGGGGAGTGCGAGACGATGTCCACGATGCCGGAGAGGAGGAAGAAGAGGTACATGGTGGTGTAATGCCAGTGGGTGAGGTCTGCCCAGCTGTGCGTCTTGGGGCTGTACAGCTGCAGGTGGGGACCGGCGGGAACAAACTGCTCGACCAATATCCCTGGGCAGAGAGCGGAAAGGTCACGCTTTTCCTTTTACACGGGGGAAAGGACAAGCTTGCAGAAAACCTTTCTTTGCAATGGTGAAGTCATACCGCTAATTGCCCAGAAGAACAGTAGAAAGGTGCCATCACAGAGCAAGCCACAAGCATGTCCCCAAGCCCTCCCACGTCAGCTGCGGCCATTTCCCACTACAAACGACCCCAGTCTCGTAGGAGAGAGCAGCTGCAGTGCCAGTAGGTATCGGGGCAGAGACTCATCATCATCTCTTACCTGCTAGAGCAAAGAAAGCTTTGACTGCCCCTTCAAAGAATTCCATCCGCTGGACCCCATAGCTTGGCTGGTTCTCGGCATTGGCCTTCCGCCTGAGATACTTTAGGGTGTATCGCACAGACCACCAGAGACCAAAAATTAAGAAGAAGGTGCCCCGGAGGGCACTGCCGAGGAAACTTGTTGGCATTGGGCTCACTTGCTGGACCTGCAAAGACAAACAGCATCTGGGGACCGACTCAAAGTATCCCCAAGGGAGATGTTGGGCTGCTCACTTGCTCGGCATCCCTGGGGAGCTGCATCCCAACAGAGCGGGTGTGCACGGCTCCGCCATCAGCTGCAAAAAGGTAATACCAGAGATGTGACATCACCATGGAGAAGCTGCCACCGTGCACCACTGTATATACATTTATACATATATACGTATGTGGCTGCATGCATACAGTCATCAGGACTTCATTGTGCCAGAGAAAAATACAGTAGCGCCCAAGAAAGCATAACAGCTATGTGCTATTAGAAGAGGAACCATAAAAAAGTTTTTGCTAATAAAAAGCAACGTGACAATTATCTCCTCAGAACATAAACTCCCTCCAAGCTAGATAATTACCAGGGTGTGAATTCAGCCGGTGCGTTCAGCAGCTTCAGCCAGCCAAGGCTTTGCTGGGCCCTACCGGCTGCGCAACAGGAGGAGGAGGTAACCCAGGAACCATTACCATTTCCAAAAGGAGTCTCATACATATTCCACACAACATGGAACACGAGCCATGATTTGACACAAGATATTTCATCTCTAGTAGGAAGAGCTCGAAGGCTAAAGGCATGAAAATTGCCTTCGTGCTAAGCCAAACCAACGCCACCGAGCACCAGCAAGGATGGAGAGCAGCAGAGGTACGGCAGCACAACCGGCTGCCACGGGCCAAGTTATAACCTGCAAAGTGTTTAAGCCTATACTCAAATTGTTGAAAAAAAATCCCAGAGCAGCAAGCACAGAAGGGAATAAGTAATGATCTAAATGCTTATAGCAGTGAGCTTTTCATGTTACCTTGGGATGGTCTTGTTTCCTCCAGCAAGACCTCTCTGCTTGCTCTCTGTATGCCTCTACCACCTAAGGAGGTCTCACGCTTTACCTCCTCACGGGCTTTCTGGTCCTTTTCTACAGCTCAGATGTGCATGGAAGAAGGCATTACTCATTCTGAAGCTACCACACCGACTTGCCCTTGCATCATAAATCACATCCTCGCTGTGTTTATAAATACCAAAGCAAATTGCAGAGGCTGGATGAACAACTCCAGCACGTTCTCCAAGTCCTCCCACACGAGAAAGTAATTAGGCACTGCAAAATAAGGGTAGGATATGGTGTGGCAAGTGCCTTAGGTGAGGGAGAGCTCTGCAAGATGTTCCCGGTCAGGTTTTGGCTGCAGAGCTGGAATCGGTCGAACAGGCTCAGCCCTGCGTGGGCAAGCACGGCGTTTGTATGCCGACTATCGTCATCCATTGCATCTCTGGGACTCAGGTAACCTGGGGAAGGCTCAAAGCTGTTTACACCGCATTAAGGTTTCCTTTCAGGAGGGAAGTTGCTAAACAGCCTTTCACGCAGATGAGAAACACCCCATCCCAGAGGCTGTTTTGGGCATCGGTGATGGCCTTCTGCTCTATTTTGGATGCCTACATTAGGGTGAGATGGCTCATGCCCCATGTCTTTCCTGGTTATAGCCTGGACACCCAGTCCAGGGCACATATATTCCCTGCACAGACATCCACATGCTGAAGTGACTAAGAACAAACACTATTAAAGCGCATTTAAGTGGTGCACAATTGCACGACACAACCAAATTTTACCGTTGTCCTACAGAGACTGTGACTGCAAGGGCAACAGCCTGAAGCTGGTGTCAGGAGTGTACCCCGATCAAGATACATAGCAGGAGCGTTAATTTGACCTGCTTAATTGGAGACATCCCAGTGCCCAGACATCAGAAATGACAACTGACACGTCCCACCTGCAGCTCCAGAGGCTGCTCCAAGCCACACCAGCATCCAGCTTTAACCCAGGGATTTATCACCCTACATCCACCGGGCATCCCCTCTTCGCCTTAGTTACCAGCAGACCCAAACCACGCTGTTTCGGAGCTGTCCCTGGGATCTCCTACCCTGACCATCCCTCTCCCCAGCAGAGCAGCCTCACTCTTCCTCAGTTTGGTGCTGGGGACCTTTTTTTCTTTGTAACCTGGCAGCAGCCCAATCCAGCAAGGCTTTTGGTAGTTGTCACGAGTCCCCTTTGCTTCCCACCACCCGGCTGCAGCACTTCAGCAGCCACCACATATCCTGGGGCATCTCTTACTTGGCAGAGATGTCCCAAACCCACCCTTGGGTCAAGCAGAAGCTTGCATGTAGCCCACCCACACACACACAAAAAAAAAAAAAAAAAAAATCACCTTCTTTTATAAAACTGCCGGTATTTCACAGAGAAACCAGACATGTTTCCAAGCAACAGTCTACTTGCACAGCTCACATATTTGAGGCGCAGAAAAACAACCCCCACACATCCACACAGCCCTTCGACCAGCCCACCGAGCCCAAACCCGATACCTCATGCGCTGGCTTCCCCCAGCCCCAGCATTTGAGTCCACGCTTGCATAAAAGCTGATTAAGCTTCAAGTGAGCTGCAGCCAGGGAAGAGAGCACACCGGTTGAGGAGAGGCACTGGGTTATTTATTTTTCCTGCGAGCTAGTTTGTCTGTCAGAGGACTTGAAATATGGCTGCAGTCAGAAGTTATTACCTGAGCTGCCCTTCTCCCTCCACAGCTTCCAGGCTGTGATGCTTTTGCTTATTAGCCATACGGGAGCTGCCCGCTCTCCTTACAGTGCCTCGCATTGACTGCTCGCAGCCTCCCCTGGCTCGGCACGGGAAGGACAACGGCATTTCTGCCCAATTTCCAGGCTTTCCCCTCGGAGCCATTGCAGCTCTGGGTCTGTCATCATCAATGATTTTGGCCCCGTGTAGGGACTTGTTCCAGCTGATGCCAGGGGATCGACGCTGCCAGGAGGATGCTGTCCATGTGGATGCACGAGGATCCCCTACGAGCACCCATGGGTGCAACCATCAGCCCAGCAGGCACCATCCTAGGACAACCAGCCTGTACGCAGAGGGCAAGCTCAGCGCCTGGCCACGGATGTTTGGAGGGTCTTCTCTTTGTGGATCCTTCTCCATCTTTGCTACCCAGGCACATTACTCTTGTGCCAACAGCTCTCACCCAACAGAAGAGGCGCAAGCCCCCTCTCCTCCTGCAAGTCCTCTGCTAGGACGCACCTCCAAAACCTGGTAACCCCCGAAAAAAGAGCTAAACGCACACTGCCCACAATTACTAGGAGTCTGTCTCCATCAGGACCACTTCTGCCAGCCTCATCAGTGGCCGTCATCACACTAGACCTTTGCCTTGCATGCATGGACTCTCCCCACGTCCCTTCTTCCCAAGCTCAAGCAGCCACGTCCGTCCCGTGGCCCAGCTGCTCACCGATGTATTTCTCTCTGTGGGTAGAAGAGTTTACCTGCGACTCCTGCCTGTCCTTCTCCCTCTCCAGATGTGGCAGTGAGGAGTGGTTATTACTCAGAAGAGGCAGATAAAGGGAGAAGCCACTACGGGGAGGTGGCCCTCAGACAGGATGTTTAGAGCCGAACATCCTGCAGGCCAGTTCAAAGCACGCTGAGTCAACCAGCTTTCACAACCCGGGACACCTCGTGTCTGTTATTATGGGGAAAAAAAAAAAAATCTCCCAGAGTTTGCCACAAAAATCAGGATGAGCAGCCAATTCCCGTTCCCATAGCAACCACGTATATTCAGTTATTATGTTGGGTTTTTTAGATGACTGGGGAAGGAGCCAAGAAAAGACAAGGATGCAGCATCGCCTGACATGGCCAGGCCCTGCTGGAAAGGCTCTGAAGTCTCTGAACTGGGCTGCCAGGTATGCGATAACCCTTTTAGGGTGGTCTGGCCTTATAAAAGGTACCTGCAGGCAAGGAGATTTGGGGCCAGGAGCTCGCAAACCAGAGCTGAGCCCTTGTGAGTTCCACCTCCCAGCCCACAGCAGCCAAGAGGAAGGGGACGATCTCCCCCAAAAGATGGGTTGGCAGGACACAGCAGCCTGCTTCCACTCCTTTTTACCCATCCGATACTCAACGCTGCCCAATGCCAAGAACCCACAGGCACAAGCCACTACCGATCTGCCCCACGCGACATCTCCGACGGCCGCACGCCCAGCCTTAGCACCTCACCGGCCACCCAGATGAGCAACGCAAGTGCCTCAAGGCAAATAAATACCACGGGCCACCCCAGCATCCCCGTCTCCCTCCAAAGCACCGAGCCGATGGTGCAGAAACACCCAGTGCTGCTCAGGAGCGTTGCCCGAGCCTCCGACTGCCCGAGGAGCGGCCGCGGGCATTAACAACCACTCAGCGCATCCCCAACCCAGTATTTCTCTGGGTTGCGACCGCACGCACGTAACTCCCCGTGCAACCAAAAAAAAAAAACCCCAAGCGAGGCCGCAGGGTAAGCTATGCCCAGCCCTGCCAAGAGCCCCACACACGTGAGCCAGCACCCCAGGGAAGCCCCAAGGCTGGAATAGCACGGAAGCAAACCAACCTGCGCAATCCTCCCCAGGGTGACGGGCTGTTCTCCGGCACAGCCATAAAAGCCACCAAGCCGTAGCCAGGAGCTCTTTTATACCCATTATCTCCATATCAGCGGTAGCAAGTGGGAGGAAGGAAGGAAAACAAGAAGCTGGCGGTGATGCTGGCACGCAGCCGTGCCATACACCCATCGCTGCTCACCTCCGACGGTCCTCGGGGAGCAAACCGCATCGCAGAGGGCCGAGCACACGCGCAAAAGGGTCCCGTAACATCGGGGAAGCCCACGGCGACAAATGGGCTTCCACGAACACACGCGGCTTCACCCAAGCTTCAGGAGCTTGCTACCGCATGAAGCCCAAGCACAGAGAGAAATGCAGCCCCCCACAGGAGCTCTTCCTTACAGGCCTACCCCTAAATATTATACAGCAAGTAAAGCATACCTTTCTTGCTGGAAAAAGAGCAGCAGTACCATCAAGGACCTCTTTGCAGTTCAGTTTTCCTTTCTGCAACCACCCAGCTCAACAAACCATTACCCCAAAAGGCAGCTCAGCACGGAACCACTTCCCCAAACAAAATGAGTCAAGTCCTTGGAGAAAGTGGGAAAAAGCAAGCTGGGAGGGCAGCAGCTGGAGGGAGAGGGGAGGAAATGAGGCTCAGCTGAAAAGTATCTGCTCAAGAGGCTGAAGGTGCCTTTTTCCCTGGAGTTTAAAGGGCCAGCAAAGAGTAAAGCCCATAGAGAAAGGTTTCTATGAAAAGGGCAACTCGGATTCAAGTACCTGCCAATCAGACAGTGAAAAAAAGTTATAGGTGCATGAAACGGTTGAGGAAAGAGGGTTTCTAGCCTTTGAAACCATCCCCATGGTAAAAATGAGAATAAACTGTGACAAGCAGTTGGGAACAACAGCCCGATGAGGGGACGCCCAGAGAAAGGATGGCAAACCCTGGCCCCCCCGGTCACAGAGAGGGTCACTCATACACCACATGTGCTAAAATCACTGCGGGCACGAATGGACGTGACTTCATTACGGTTCCTGAGCTGCAAACCACTGAGGAGCATTACAGGATTGTACCAGCAGGCGCCTGCCCTCCTCTTCCTCCCAGGGAGAGACCGGGGGAGGCAGATCGGTGTCCGACCTGCTCCAGACCCTCTAATCTTCACAAGCTAAACCCTGAACTGAATTTGATTTTTTTTTTGTTTTCCTTCTTCTTTTTCTTTTTTCTCAGCTGTAACTGCAACATCCTCTCCCTAAAGGTTCATCATCAGCCTCGGTGCTAATGAAAAAATGTGATAATGTTTGCCTCCTTCCTGGGGGTGGTGGGAGGCACAATCTAATTAAAGGTTTGCCAGCAGCCCGAGCGCTGCAGATGGATGGTTGTTCGGGAAGTGCAAAGTATTATTATTATTATTATTATGACGAATGCTAACACCGGCTTTCATAAACAGGCAACAGAGGAGGTGAAGCAGGTGGGATAAGCATAGGCAGGGCTCCTTCTGCTGCCTACACCATCATTTCAGCCTTACATAAATGTGGCTGTGAAGGGTGGCAACGGTAGATCCCATCTCTGCCCGAGAAATGAGTGGCTCGTGGATGGGCTGTGCTAGGGCTCTTGATGAAGGGTTTGTCTTTCTAGCTGGAGGCAGAGCCAGCTGCCAAGATGTTTGGTTGCTTTAGGGGGGGGTGTCGTCTGGGTTCCTTCGTAAGAGGAGGTTAGATATTACCATCAGCAGCTCCTTCCTGCCTCGGACGAGAAGGTCACTCGAGTGACAACAGTCCAACAACATCAGGCCATGGTTACACAAGACAAAAAACACCCCCGAGACATCGTCCAGGGCATCACGGTCCTCTTAAAGCCAGCTGTGGACATGGCTACAAATATACCCCCAGTCTTCTCCAGCCAATGGCTCCAGTACAGAGACACTAGCTGGTAACTCAATTTATATGGTGAAAAACGTGATCCAGGACAACTGGTTGATATTAAGGTTGTGTTAAAAACAATATTTATTTCCTTTAGGGCTGTCCTGGTATACCTATCACATAACAAATCAATGTGAGGATGGCTTATGATTGCACCTCGCTGTATAATAAGCCATCTCTGGAGCACCCACCATGCACCCAGCAACCTTCATGCCCTTGTTTGCATACCTAAGTTATTTACAAACCTGTTTTTTGAGCTAAACCAAAAATTGTTAATTCTCGTCTGGAAACGAACACCACCTCTATTTCCTTACTTAATCACAGGCTGTATCTCTCCTCCTTCACTGACCTTCATACCTCGGGAAAGAATGTGTTCCAGAGTTGGAAAACAAATTAGCAAGTGCTATACTGACAGTCCTGGGATGTTTGTAGGAGCGGGGAGTTAATGAGGCAGACAGAAACTATTCCAGACACCGGGTACTACAGACGGAAAAAGTGGTTTGTGGCCACGGAGTGACAAGGGACAAAGAAAACCTTGGCGTGAAAGGAGACAGCAACTCGATTAAGAGCAGCAAAGAGAGGCATGAAGAATTAAATCAACCCTCTCCCACCTTCAAAAGCAAGGGGTGCTTTTAAAAACCAAGGTCAGCTTTCATCTGCGTGGCCTCGGATGGAAATAACCTCTGACTTTCGGGGGTGGCAAGCAGGAGGGTGACTGCAAGGTGACTGCAACCTCAGCCAGCCTGGAGAATGTTCCAGCTTTGCCACCTGGTGCTGCCCTCATGTGGCTATTTAATGGGAATAGTGATGTTCTGTCTGTTTTCTAAAAGAAAATAATTCAGGGCAGACCAGAAATGATGCCGGGCACCACGCAAGGTCTTTTTGCTGCTCACTTAAGCTCGCTTTCTGTCCTGCAGCACTCTAGGTAACTCAGTTTGTCACCCTGCAGATAGGGTTTTCTCTTTGCATTAGGAGGCGGCAGCCTGCAAAATGCTCTTCCCTGGGTTGTGTCTCATCGTAGCAGCAAGAGGAATTCATGCAGTTTAGAAAAACTATTCCACTTGGCAGGAAAAAAAAACGTATCTGCAAAACGCTCGTCGTGTTCAGCGGTTACAACTCCTGAGACTTAATTGCACGGCATTTATCAGATGGATTTACGGAGATGTATTGCTCTGCTGCTTAATTCTCTTCACATCCAGCCTGTTTGCACCTTCTGATATCCAGCCCCTGCAAAATAAACTGGCTCAGTGGTGGAAATACAGGAAAGCTGGCATTCAAGGAAAGCTAGTTAGTCTTTATAGCACTGTTAATAAGCAATAAAATCCAGGCTGTAGCCCCCTTAGTCTTTGCCACAGGCTCTTTGCACAAGGGGAAAGGGTGTTCAAAGACGAGTTTTGCCTTCCCTGGGTGTGAGCAGGGAGCCACAAACACTTGGACCTGCCAGTAGCTGCTTTTCTGTTCAGTCATGAACATGAGCGCAAAAAATCGGCTGCCATCCATCCCCCCTCCATTACGCAGCAATGAGAAACTTCAGTGCAGAGCATCCTTCCAGCCCCAGGGTTTGAGACATGAGCAGCTGCAATTCAGCTTGCGCTGGTGTATATTTTTATATATATATTTTTTTTTTTTATTTTTTTAATCCCCATAATCACTACCGGCACATTTTCCTCCCATCTAGGACGTGACATTTCCACTCATTTTTTGCAAGAAATTAACTGGCAAAGGCAGGCTAAAAACAAAACATGTGCCTGTTTTGTCTCACTTTCCTAGCTGAGGGGTTAATTTTCAATGGAAAACTGGGACATTTTATGAATCCCTGCTGCTTAGCCATGTATCTTACAGCCCTTCAGGCTTTACAGGTCTGAGGGATGGATTTGTCTAAGCTATTATTACACACTCTATAATTTATCAGTCTTAAATTTAAGGATATCAGCTCAGTGAGGATTTTTATTTCACATTTATTCACTCTTTCAGCCTTTAAGTGAACACGAAAACTATTAACAAAACCCTTCTTTAGTTCAAAGCTTCAGTAATAAAATTTGTATTGTGTACAATCAAGCCATGGTGCTGCAAATTTGACATAATCTCACATTCAACGCTCTTTTACTCTTCCTCCTCGGGTTGATGCCTTGGTCCGGAGGTACCTGACCTCAGCCTGGAGGTTTCCCTGACTTCAAATGCGGCAGGTCAAAGCCTCCAGGCTCTTGGAAAAGTCAGCCGGGCAAAGGCTGCCCTCCATCACTATGAAAACACATGTGGGAACCCAGAGGACGAAGCGATCTCATCATGTTGAATTTCTGCGCTTAATTTTGTTGCTAAAAATCACTGCAAACAGCGCTCGTTTCAGAGACGGCGATATTCGTGTACGGATGGAGGGCAGCTACCCCCCGTGCGCTCAACGTGCACCTCTCTTTGCTCTTCCAAAATGTAAACATTTCATTAGATTTTTTTTTTTCTTTTTATTTCCTTCTAGAAAAGAGATTCTTCATGTATTTGGGGAAGGAGATTGCACCCTTTTCACTCTTCATCAGATCCATTTAAGAAGGTGGCTTGGGAGCTCGTGTCATGCTTATGCTGCCGGACTCCGAGCCCGATGTAGGGTTCTCCGCTGCCTCTCCTGCACCTCTGGATGCAGCTGTAATGCACGAGCAATAAATAACTGTTAGCAAAACCCCCAAACTAATGCCACTCACCAGAATGCTCAGGGAAGTGAAGTGAACTCGTAATGAATATGCAGAGGGGGAGAAACTATTATAGAGGTCCTAAAATGTGGGGTTTGGGGTTTTTTTTATTCTGTATAAAGTCTATTTGCTTGCATAGACTGGACTATCCCTTCTGCAGCCCTTGTCTCAGCAAGCCATGCAGCATCCCTTAGAGGCTCGTAGGCCATGGGAGCACCCCTGAAAGTTGGAGAATGTCCCCTTGCCATCCCCTTGGAAAAGCCACGCTGGGGGCCAGCGATGTTATAGCCATCAGACAGTGCTGTTGTACCTCTAATAATTCAGTGACTTGAAATCCTTGCAAGGGAGGGGACAAAGTGCCAGGGTGTCCTGGTAATGCTTTGATTTCTCTATTGAATTAAAGTTTGACTTCCAGCACTCGGTGCAGAGGAAAAAAAAAAAAAGCACTGTGACTTCCAGGAGCAGCTTCAGGGGCTCAGTTATTTGACTTCTCCACGTTTAATGCCCATGCCTCTTGCTGACACTATTTTGCATTCTGTGCACTCGACAAATAACGTGCAGGCTTGTTGCCGTGCGTTAAAACTTGCAGTAGTCAGGGGCTGCTTATTCAGCTGTGACTTTGTACTCCAGGATCGGCTGAAGTACATCTGCATCTCACTCCAGCCATCCCCATCCCCGCCTGCCCACCCCGCTCCTGCCCAAATTCATGCCCCAGCTGTACCAGTAAGTGAGAGTGTAGTTTATAGCCAGGATGGCCACAGCGGCTGCCCAGTGCCAGAAGAAGCACATGGTGAGGAACATGATGTTGCTGTGGTCCTTCTCATCCCACATGGGACCTCCCCACGGCTGGAAGAGCACGACCCCGATCTGGGTGGAACAAGCAATTTATTACCTTGGGGGAAAAAGAAAATCAATGTACTGAAGCCCTCCAGCACCCCTCTGTCCATCTCGGTTATCTCCGTGATCCACATGGTGACCGAGGGACTTGAGCCCTGACCAGGATAGTGGATTTTGCTGAGACAGTGCTGGCCTCGTTAAAGTCCAGCCGTGCAATGAGAGGCCACACAAAGCAAGTCTGCGCCTGCCGCCTCTCTTTTTCTGCACAATATCCAGATACATTCATCCCTCTGCATTGCAGACTCCTAGCCATCCTTTAAAAACTCCAAATTTAGTATTTTACAAGCTCAGCACAGTTTTTAATCTCTGAATTTGAGTTCGAGTTAGCGCAGCAGCCCTGGGGCTGAGAAAGAGGAGGGAACTCGCATTTCTTTTCGGCAGCCTAGTTTTGGGAGTGGTTATCTCCATCTGATTTCTTTGCTTCTCCAACTACTACCAAAGCAAGCAGCTGGCCGTATTTTTACTCAGCCATTTTATTGCTTGGTGGGGTTTGCATCTTTCCACTAAACCAGAGGGAGTGCTGCAGGGTGCATTAGACACATTAAGCAATTAGTACTTGGTTGTTAGATACTGTAAAATGTTGCTCGCTCGCCGCGAGCGCTCGCTTTTTCCGTTCCCCCCAGAGAAGCAATAAGCCAAGACAAACAGCTATTTCAGCAGGAGCAGTCATCAGAGATGACCTGTGATAAGTAAATTTTCATTCTGGGTTATGATCTATTTATGAAGCGAGCCTGGCAAAATTATCCTTCAGAGACACGTGATTGATACATGATGTACGGCTTCTTTGCATCTTTTCCCATTGCTCTCCTACCTCGGTGCTCTGCTCCGCAAGAGAAGGCAGAACTGACCTGCCAGAACCACGTTCCCTGGACGATGGTGACACCGGCTCTGAACATCTCCAGGACAATGTTGTCACGGAGGAAGACCTCCAGCATGATGCTGCAGGCCCCTGAAAAGATGGCGATGAGCAGCAGGGAGTGGATATGCTGATCCAGCATGGGGCGGTGAAGGACGTGGTAATAAAAGAGACAACCTGCCAAAATACATACCATCACTAGAGTAGCATTAACACCACCAACCATGACTGCGGAGCCCTGGTAGAGGAAATCACCTGCCTGGTTGGTGAATGGAGACAGGTCACCACGAAAACAAGGTACTCCACATAACACCATCCCTCCAGGTGTCCTGGCATCCCACCACCCTGGAGGGACGAGATGCCCAGCCTTGGGGCAGGAGGATCTGAGCAAGATGGGGACCAAAGGCAGAGGACAACAGAAGGGTGGTTTTCCTCCGGCGTCGGTGCCATCACCTCTTCAGACCACCCTCCCCTCATAGCCAGGCTCCTGCCATGTCCTACTTTTCTGTTGCTAAACTTCACTCTTTTCTTGGGAGCTGGAAACGGTATCTTTCCTTTTCTTACATGCCAAACTGTGTCTGTTGAGCTGCCCCTGCCGCTGCTTTAAAAACCATTGGGATTGGGGAAGGGAAAATAACAGGAAATATGCCTTCATTAAGGGGTTTTCTACATCAGCAAGACCGTCTTTACCCTCTGTGATCCAAAAGGGGTCTGAAATCCTGGCTCGTGACTTGCAAGACAGCCTGAAGACAAAATGATATTCATGATGTGCTGAAGCCAGAATAAGTCACTCGAATTTGCCACGTGCAACGCAAGCAGATGAGGATGACGATGCCTGCAGTGCAATTAATGGCTCTCGGGGGGGAACACAGGGCATGCGAACAGCTCTGTAGATGTAAGATAAATGCAGCATCCACCAGCCATTTATCATAATGAGGAAACCCAGCCTGCTGCTTTATACCGCTGTCACCCCAGAAATCCCAAACCAGGCGAAGCCAGGACCTATTGATGCCTGTATTTCCCATCTTGCTGCAGACCGCCTTTCGATAATATATCACCTACAACGTGTCCTCTCTTCAGGGGTGTTCAGAGCAATATCTCAGGCTGGCAAATCTTGGTCCCTCCCGGACTCACCCTCTAACATCCCTCCCTGAATTAAGTGCCACCTTCTACCGACCTTCAACGAACACAGCCACGGACAGCATGAGGCGATCCAGACCCTGCGGCACCACGTGGGAGATGTAGGTGAAGACGTCCACCACGCCGGAGAGGCCGTAGAAGAGGTACATGGTGGTGTGCTGCCAGTTCATCAGCTTCACCCAGTCGCGGTTGTCCCCGCTGTAGAGGTACAAGTGTGGACCATCTGGGACAAACTGCTCTGCCAGCATCCCTGCACGGACACGCAAGAGCACGCCGTTTCTGATGGTCTATTTGCAACGATGGTTGATGCTACTTATTGCTGGGGGAGGGAGGTAGGGTTCTGAAGCACAAGCTGATGGTTTTGCGTTAGGGAGAAAGGACTGGATCTAAAAAATCGGGCCTGCCTGTATTAATGGTAGCTCAGCTTTGGGAAGGGGTGTGAGACTTGGTCTTTGCTGCATCAAACTCTATTGGAGATCAAGACAAGATGAATGTCAAGGACGCATCCTTCCACGTCTGCGCCAGTTTCTCTGGAGTAGGGGCTCCGGTATGGCCGTCACTACAGGCGGGGAAGTTACCAGCATAGCTAATAAAATATAACCCTTACCTATTAGAGCAAAGATGATTTTGATTCCCCCTTCGATGGCATCCACACGCTGGAAACAATATATCCTGTGGGATTTCTTATTTACTTTCTGGCTGAGATACTGCAGTGGGTATTTCACAGACCACCAGAGCCCAAAGAGCAGGAAGAAACTGCCTGGTAGTGCGTGACCCTTGAAGTTCGCCATCCTGACAACGTCCTCCGACTACAAGGCAAAGAAAACCAGTGTCATTATACAACATACATCAGTTATCTGACATAACACTGGAAAAAAGTGGGATTTCCCTTTCAGGGAGGACTGGAAAAGGCTTGACCAGGCAGATGGGAATAGGAAGGAGCACTGGGAAACCCTCCAAGGGTGGGAGGTGGGAACATCTGGGACTTCTCTGAAGTCCTTGCCCCAAGATTAGGAAATGTCCAAAAAAGCCAGAGCCCAGACTAGTTTAGCAGAGGCCCGATATCTGCTGCAATCTCTGACACACCCCAGCCTGAACCTTGCATCCCCCGGGATCCCTCCCAGCAGTAGCTCCTGCTTTTCCAACCCTTCTGCAGGTACAAGCGAGAGTATCCGCTGCAGAGCAGGGCAGGGTGGGCTTTTCGGGACCAGGTAGGAGAGATAATACACAGGGAAAACAGTCAGGTCTAGGGGTAAACATCAGTGGGTTTCTTTAGCTCCTTGAACAGCCACAGAACTGGTGTGCTATGTCTAAAATTTTTTTAAATTCCTGGAATTTTTTCTAGCCCATGGAGTGTGTGTGGGGGGAAACTACCCTGCATCTGTTTCTCAAAGCTAAAGCATTTTGTTAAAACTATAGCTTCAAAAATACCCCAAAAGCTGCTGGAAACAAAACATTTTGCTTTTGGGCAAACAAACCAACTTGCTCCCTGCATCACTGCCCCCTCCCACCCCTTATTCTCTCTCCAGAGCATCGCTAAGCTGGGATTTGCACCGCACAGAGCCCGGGGATTCCAGCCGAGCTGCTCGAGCCTCCGTGCCCCTTCATGCCGGGGCGCGCACACATGCACAGTTTGTAGGAGAGCCGGGGGACCTGTTTCCTAGGAGAATCACAGCAATTAAAACCCAGCCGGCTCCTGTTTGCCATTTGCTGGTTTGCTTAGTTAGGTAGAGAAACGATTAGCTCTTTCATGTGGGCTCCAGCATATGTTTGGGGGCCTGCCGTGGTGCGATCCCAGGTCGGTTGCGTCAGGCTGGTCAGTTAGGATTTTTTTAATTGATAGCAAAGGCTGTGCTGCCAGTGCCCAGGACTCCCTTCTTCATTTAGTAATGTTCTTCTTGATGCTGAGCTGTGCTTAACGCCGGGGTCTCTCGTGGCGTGGATGGCGTCCATCCCCATAGCAAGGTGCCGTGTAGTTTGGCGCTGGACCTCACCTCCCCATCCCAGACCCCCACGACCCGGCTACCCTTAAACCACTTTCCCTGGCTGCATTTTGGGCTTCATTCCCCACCCGGTGGTATTCTAGATCAAAACGCGCTCTTAATTCTGCTGTTGCCTGCCTTCTGCGTGAAGGTTAATTTGGGCGTGAGGTTGAACGTGGCTTTGCTGCTGCCAGCCTTTGAGAGGGGAGGGTGGTTGCTTTGGCTTTACAAATATCTGATTTCAGGTCGGTTTGTCCCAGGGGCACCTTGTTTTGCCCCATTAAGTCCATGCCCCCGGAGCTCGGCTGTGTGCAGATACCATCTCGCAGAGGCGGCTGTCCCCGGGCAGGAAAATCCATCGGGTTAGATCAGACCTGCTAAAGCCCTGTAGCTGACCTGCCCGATTTGAACTGGTTTAACCAAACCAGCTAACCCAACACCTCCGAGGTAAGCAAACATTGTGCAACCACCACCCGGGTGCATGCGGCTACATGCAGCAGCAGGCAGGGCTGACGTCCTTGCAGCTTACACCAGGCTGGTCCCGCAGTCCTGCCTTCACCAAATACCTATGAGCTATCACAGTGGGTTTCATGCAGACAAATTTAGGAGGGGATTTAAGCCAAGAGTGAAAAAGCCGTGCATGGAATTATTATTTTCTACCGTATTGGCTAGCAGCTTTGAGGGCGGCTGTTAGCAGCCCTGCAAGGCTCTGCCTTATTTCATGACTTAAAAGGAGAGATTTATTGACAGTGGGCGCATTGGGTAATTCAACACAAAATCAAAGCAAGATGCCGTTTACCAGCAACACTAGCACAGTCCAGTGGGTTAATACAATAGTCTCTTTAGTCCTTTGGTAGAGGCAAACGGGCAATCAGAGCATCCGCCTGTATCCCTGTGATTAAGGGAGCAGCATACCTGAGCCAGGGAGACGGCTGAAAAATCTGTATTTTCTGGATGAGCAGAGAATCCCGTCACATACATGCAAAGGTATAATATCAGGATAATGACTGAAAGCAGAACTAAACTGATCCTCAAATACCACGACAAGAAGTACTGCAGCCATAGCATGCCATATTAATGCTATAATTATAACACTACTACAGCAATATATAGTCAAATATGTAACTCCATGACCTAGCGCCAGCAGTTACATTTTAAAGGCAGATATTTAATGGGACCTGATGGTTTCCCACATGAGACTGACGCAGCCGAAATGGGATGACCTAAAGCATACACTGATCAATCATAAGCAGAAGAACTCAAAGGTCCCTTAAATGGAGTATGCACAACCTGGCTGGGCAGCACATCCACCTTACAGCGCTTACGTGAGATGGGGCGAGCTCGGCGGCGCGACAGGGTCTCTTTCAGGGTTGCTGCCGTCCGTACCCACCCGATTACTTGCTAGCAGGAAGCAGGGTGGCTTATCTGGGATGCGTGACCAGCAAAACTATTTCTCCTGCTTCTCTTCCTTCTCTGAAAACATGCAAAAGGTGAGCACGGGGGGAGGAAAAAAAAAAACCAAACAAACCACATTATGTTTTCAACTGTGAGCGCCCTGGAGCAAACAGCTCTCGTTTATCCCTACAGCTCCAAAGGCAGCGAGACTTTGCCTGCAATCACCACATTGTGGGAAAGAAAAAGCTGCAAGTCCGGCTGATGTTGGGGTTGGTGGCAACAACCACCATTACAGGGCATCCCTGCAAAGCGTGCCTTTGCCCCGTTCCCTCGTCATCTAGCCTGCACATTTGATAACACACCCGTGTCCCTGCTGGCTTGTAATTAATGCACTTTGTCCTCTGTTTATTACAATGCCGTGCGCTGTGCTGGCTTAATGATTTACCGTTTCATCTGCTCTTATCACCTCCCAAAGGAGCTGGTTTCTTCTTGCTTTATAGCTAATGCACCCAACCATCCAGGGAGGCATCCGGAGCAGCAGGGAGGATGGCAAGGAGCCTGACTGGGCTTTTGCCTCCTCTTTCGCCCTACCCCAGCAGCCACGGATAATCTCTTTGCAGCCAAACCCTGGGCCCTTTGAGTTTTCCGAAGGTCTCATTTGCTTTACCGAGATTTTTTTTTTTTTTTTGTAAAGGCTTTATTAGTGCATCGATAATGTCTCAGTCAGGGCATCACTTCCATTTTCCCCAGCTTGGAAATTACAGTCTAAAGTTCGCCATTGGAAATGGCTCGCAGCCATCACCCCTGCAATTAACTTTGCCCTTCAACCTCTGCAAATCAGGCAGTTCAGACACACCAGAGCTGGTTTGCTCACTGTGAGACCTGCTGCCTGGCTCTCGGAGCATCTGCGGGTGACAGGGATGCTCCCTGGGGAAAGGCTGACTCAGTGAAGAGAAGAAATATCTTGGCTAGCGAAAAAAAAAAAGGCTGAGCTGGGGAATGCCACTGAGGTGCATATCTGGAAATAATGAAGCTACTTCCAACCCTCCTGAGGTGGTTTGGGTCTCCTCGTGCAGAATTTGAGACTGCAGGAGAGCATCAAACCCAGACCTACAGCCTGACAGCAGCTGAGGTGCTTCAGCCCAAAAAGCATCCTCCATCAGCCAATTTCCTACCCTGCACGTTCTCAGCATGCATCTCGGAATACAACATAATCCTACAGCCCAAATACTCCCCCCGGGAGGCTGGGAGGGGAGGCAGCGGTCCACCAACGGAGTGACCGGAGGAGAAGACATGGAAGTGAGATAACTGTGCCTCTGCAGACAGAAAGACGGCAGAGGAGACACCCAAGAGATGTCAGGAGAGGCATGTCCTACAAATATAAGAGGCATCTCCTACAAATGTAAGCTCTCCTGTTGCCCGCTGCCTGCCTGCACTGCCTCACTCCATTACTGTCTTACTTGTCTGCAGAGGCACTTCTAATCATAGCAGCACTTCCATTATCTCCCCTAGGAGTTGGATCCCTAATGCATTAATGTCAGACTAAAATCCCACTCCGAACCATTTCATCCCATTATCATCGGTTTTTCTTCTATCTCTGCCTCCATCTGCACCGGGGAGCGTTAAGGGTGACACTGAGCAATCACGTTACTTTTTATTAATACTCGCGAGCCCAGCCACGTCTGCAAAACCAGGAAAGCAAATTTTCTGCCTCTAGAGGATCCTTAGGGGCTTTAGACTTAGGTTAAAAATTATCATCATCGTTGGAATCTATTGGGCTCAATTGCTGGGGAGTATCTGAAGGACCATCAGCTGCTGCAGGAGCTCGTACAGCAGCTGCAGATAGACACACGAGATAGACCGAGCTAACCTGAAAATAAAGGCCCTCTGCAATGGGAAAAATTCAACAAGGAAGTTCAAACTGGGGTGAAAGCTTCAAATTTGGGATGCTGGACCTGAGGTCTATTTAATTGACACAGTGGACCCACCTGGAAAGAGACAGTGGCGGGGGAGAAAGACCAAAAAGCTGGTGATGAAGAGGTTATATTGCTCTCTGCCTGCTACCGCTCTTCTTTATGCTGTCTCTTTTTGCCTTCTGTTTCATAAGTCCCTGCTTTGGACTCTCCATCCCTACCCCTGCATTAAGCCCCACCATCAGGGATGCAGCAAGAAGCAGCTCCAAGTTACAGCCCAGCAGAGAAAGCTGAGAAATAAGACAAATTAGCCAAAGCCATCTTAATTACAGGGGCTCAGAGCGGGTGCTTCGTCATCCTTTTGCTTCTCTTTATGACTTGCATTTGTTTATTTGTGGTTTTTAAGGCAACGAGGTCTGACTTTAAAAATTATCTGTTTTGGGAAATGCGCGTTACCATGTTAAAAGCCATTTTTCTTTGCCTCTGTGTGATGCCTAAGAGATTAAAGTGCTTTCTAAAGGTCGTGGTTGCCAAGGTCTGTGCACCAAACTGCCTCCCCAGCCCCGCGATGTGCGATGGCGGAATAGCCCTGACTCCACCAACCCCTATTACCTCACAAGTACCCGCACAAAACAGCAACTCAAACGCAGCATTACCGCCACCAGCAACACTGCAAACATCAGAATTTTCCAAAGACGAGATGATTGCTTGTCCTAAAATTGTCCTGATCGCCCCTCAACATGACACACGCTAAGTGCTCCTCCCTGCTGCCTTTGAGATGCCTCAAAGAAAACTATCCAAGACAAGCTACTAAAGAAACCATTTCCATTGCAATAGATCCCAGACATATCCAGTTATTCACTTTAAACACATAAACCTAAGCCTGTTGAGTATCGTGGCCCCCCCTTGGTTTATTAGATAGCTTGTGGCTGCCTGGCATAAACCTCTGCAAGCGCCCCGTGCCTCGGCGATTGCACCTGGTGCTGCAAAAGCGAGATGTTATTAGTTTTTTAACGACAAGCTGGTAGGAAGAAGGAAGAAACCCTTCCCCTGCAGCGCCTTGCTAAGGGAGGCACCGTCCCTCCAGCAGGGCATTCCCCCGGACTCTGGTTTTCCTCCTCATCTGCACATTTTTGGGCCCTAAAAGAGACTTTTGGGGGCAATTCTGCAGGGAGAGGAGGGTGGGGAGAGAGTTTCTGGTTCAGCGCAGGCAACAGTGGTTTCGGTCTAGCTGTTAGGCAGAGCTTTTGCAGTTCATTTGGCTGGGACCGGAGCAGGGAGCTGACAAGGGCTTCTTGCAGGCAGCCCAGCAAGGGGCTCACGTTGGGCGGGGGGTTTGGGGGGGACTGCTTGCCCCCCTCTTGCCTTTGCCTGCTTTCGGGCCCCACGTATCGTGTTTATTTTTCAGCTTCCTCCTTGGAAAACATCGCTGCCCCTTTGCCGGGCTGCCCCATCGTGTCCCACTGCCACAGCCCATCTTGGCAGGGCCAGCAGCAAACCCTCCTCTGCCCCATCCCACTGGGACCCCCAGGGTGGTGGGACACCCTGGTGGGTCATGGAGGGCAGAGCCCTCACCCCCACCCCTCCGTATTCCCCCCTCGAACTTTGCTTTCCCATGGAGAGGGGGTCCGGGCTCACCTACCCCAACCCCTCTCCTCCCTCTCTAGGGGGCTTGGTTCGGATGCCAAATTTTGGGGTCCCCCCTCCATCCCTTCCCACCCAAAGGAGAGGCAGGTGTGGTCCCTTCCCCTCCCAGCTATGGGTGGGGGGGTGAATCCCACAGCTCGGAGTGACTTTCCACCCTCCTCCCCAGCCCTTTCCCAACACGAAGCCCCCTCCTCACGCCGGCCCCAGCCAGCGGACCCTTACCTGTGCCGGCGATCCCGCTGCCGTACCTGCGGCCAGGTGAGCTGTGCTCCTCCCCTGCCTGCAGCACCTGCCTCCTCCCTGCCAGCCCTGGGCTCTCCCAGCCTCCCCCAAACCCCGGCCAGATGGGAACAATGACCAGGGTCATCGTTAAAAAAAAAAACAAACAAAAACAAAACCCAAACAACCAACATTAAAACATGGACACATTAAAAAAAAGCAAAAACTACCCCTGGGCACACTGGGGGGCTTTGATTTGCAGTTTTCTCCCTCAAAACTCACCTGCGACTTCCTGACCTGAAAAACTGGCTGTCTTAAGGCTTTTTCCCCCACATCTTTAGTTTCTCACATTTCATTGCAATGATTAAATTTCTTTCTGTCACACTCCCCCGTTGCCCACCTCATACAGGGACAAGGGCATTACTCCCCACGCCGGGTCCCCACACCTCTCGGTGTAGCCCCGGCCACGAAACGCTGCAGAACAGATTAATTTCTTTGAAGCACTTCATTTTCCGTGCTTCCCAGGTCGTGATGGATGCTCCTCCGGGGATCCCCGCTCACAACCCATATTTCAACTCCGAACGCAATTTTCTGAGCAGGCGTCCTATAAAATGTAGTTTATTCTTAATAATACTTTCCACTTTCATCTCCAGCCCTGCAAGTGCTTTACAAATGTTAAATAATTAACCCCCACGACGCCCTTGGGAGAGAGGTAAGCATTATTATTGCTATTTGTAAGAGAAGCACTGGCAGAGCCTTCTGTGCAATAGCCCTGGGTTTAACTCGCTTTTACGGAGCAGCGCAGGTACTTACATCACTGAAAGCAAATATACCTGCCGCAGGGAATTTGTAGTAAGAAAGCCAAATTTTAATATTTTAAATATATCCACCCTGTTTCATAAACGACTTCATGGTTAGAAGCGCTGTCTAGCAATCCCCTCTCTTTTTTTTTAAATTATTATTATTATTTTGATTTATTAAAATAAAACCTATTCCCTCACCCTGTCCCACAATGTTGTTTAAACAGGTGACTTCTTGTAAAAATAATTATCCATTAATTCATCCTTTCTGACAGCTTCAGAGAGGTGGGCACTGCTGGCAGGGAGGAAGCATCCCGCAGGCATCCTCTCGCTGCTGATTTTATCAGCGGTGGCGGTGGATGCCCAAACCGCGCATGTTTTTTCAAGTGTGGCGATTCAAATTTTCCAGAGGCAAAAGCCAAGCTGCAGGCATTTCTTTTCTCTAGTTAAGCAGCTCCTCCATTAAATTGTTCCACGAATGTCCTAGGAGCCTGCTGCCATTTTAATGCGTGTCCTGCAAGCCCTGGAATAAATCAGAATAGTTCAGGGTGTTGCGGGCACATGGGAGGCTTTACCCCCAAAAAACCCTGCACCTGAAACTGAGGTTGAGAAATAAATGGGTGGAAAACAAGTGGTGAGATGGAGGGTCTGGAAACATGAAGAACTATTTAGCTGGAGAGTTTCTGCCTCTCTGTGCAAGCTCATGAAAGAAAAACAGAGGATGTCCAAAAATGCAGTCGAGGCACCAAAAATGCCATGCAAAAATCTTGGTCATTAGTGATGAAGTTGCTGGACCTGGTACATAAATCCCACACCTCCTCTCCTCTTGAAAGGCTGAGTTTAGGTAAAAACTAAACCTGTAACTAAACCTGACTCCAAACTGGAAGTTTGCCCCCCAAGAGAACGCTCAGCTGCGTCACGTTGGTGTTTCTTGGCTACCAGGAAATTTGCACCATCAAATATTTGCAGAACGAAACCACGAGGGGTGTAGGGGGTGGATGTTACTATAAGGAAACAAATAACCTTCTCATGGGTATTTACTGTAGTAAAGACCATCTGTGAGCTGGGGGTTAAATAGAATCCAGCCTCAGCAAAATGTCTCACTTCCACGTGGTCCAGAGCAACCATTTCCCAATAAAACACACCAAAACTCAAAGTCACCTCTAATTTATAGCTGTATTCTTCACTAGAGCTCGGCCACCCCTTAAAACCCTTGCCGTTCCTTAAATGGCCTTGAAGTCACATGTAAAGGTTGTAACTCATCTAACCTGTGAGCAGCGTTTGGCCTCTCACCAGCCACAGGCACTGGGCTACCACTGGAGGTGGGAGTCCTGGTCGCCACGCTGCATCGCACACCCAGCCAAAAAAAAAAAAAAAAAGTCAGGGCTCAAGTCCTGATTAGCAGCTTTTCTAAATCTTATTGCCTTCATGTGAAATCAGTCCTGGAAAAAAATCACAATGCCCGTTCTAGGAATTTTTGAGGCCTCAAAAAGCTGGTTTGTGTCCTGCCCATCTCTAATTTTCCACCTCCTGCTGTCTCTTTTCTCCCTGCAGAATTGCAGCCCCTAAACATATCCGTAGGACCTCTGCCAGCAAACAGCAGCCTGCCAGTCTCTTCACACCGACATGCAAATCTGCAGGGAGTGACCAGGAAAACAGGAGTTTGTTGCTCTGGGAAACATCTCAGGGTGCCCTTTGGGAAGATGTTATGTTCTCTGGTACCTGCAGTCTCCAAGGATGCGGTGTTAGATACGGGCTGGAGCATGCAGTAGGAAGAGGAGGGAGCGATGCATAAATTCGCTCGGGAAGAGCTCAGAATTAATTGCTTACAGAAACGGGGGAAATGATGGAGCATCAGAGCCAGGAAATTAGTTCCCTTGTTGTTGCGTGCTGGCAGAGGGGACGGGTGAAAGAGTCACCTGCCATGTGGACACACATTCGGAGAGCTGAACGGCACAGATTGCCTGCCACCATTTTAAGATGCAGGAAAATTGGAAAGCAAGCTGGAGAGCTGCCTGCCACACTCGCCCAGACACAGATCTTTATGTGGTCCCTCGCTGGGATATCGACGTGTTTCCCATCCAAGATAATTACACTTTGTTTTCCTTTCCATCCCCTCCTGCACCCATGCATGGGCGCATATGAGACCTGCCTAAATGAATGGGAGCCGTGCAACGTAGCACCCGCCGCCAGCAACATACCTGCGGGAAAATGGTTGCGTACCTACATCCTCCCATTTTTAAATGAGCCAACTCCTACAGATGCAAGAACAAGCAGCTCTGTCCCGTCAGCCTTCCTGCTACCCAGGGAAGGATCCCTTCCAAGCATCCTCCCGTCTCGGCGTTGTTTGTCAGCTGAGCGCTTACCCACGGCATGCAACCCCCATTTGCAGTGATGCCGAAGTACTTTGCGACAGGGCAAGGGGCAGAGACCTGCAGCTGCCTCCAGACTACCATCAGCACAATTTACTCCTCACCGTGGGCAGCTTTAGTCCCCACGCAGGGTGCGATGGGGAGCGAAAACAGCCCCGGGGAGGCACAAACTGGGAAGAAGCAAAGGAGATGGCAAGGGACTCGTTGAACTCTGCTCGAAATGTGACCTAATTCTTGCAAACGCCCTGTTCCCTCGCAAAGACGTCTAGGAAGGAGTTTGCCAGATGGCGAAAGGAGAAGATGAATAAATCCGATACGGCACATCTGCAGCTGCAGAGAGCAAACGGCATCCGTGCGTGGCTGGACCGAAAAGGCATCGCTTTGGGGCAGAGCTTGGCAAAGAAAGCAGACACAAGCAAATCAAAACCCCAAAGGTTTCTATTACAGCCCCCCCGTGAAGAGATCTGAGACCCCAGCTGGGTAAAAACAGGCGAGAGGGGACTGGAATTAAATAAAAGCAGGGACAGCTCAGCCACGATGTGATTCAAACTGCATCAGTCCCAGCTGGATGCCAGCACTGCAGCGTGCTTGGACAAGGCAGAAGTGCTAATAAGGGACAGAAGATCATTAAAAAGAAAATTGTGTAGCCAGATAAAAGAATGTGAAAGAAAGCAAAGGCAGAGAGTAAGAAAACAGTGAAAGGCAACGGAAAGGGAGATACAGGGAGAGGTGGTGAAGGTTAAAGCTTTAAGCCATTGCACCAAAAAGGGAGCACAAAGTGGGCAAGACTCCATGGGAAATTTTAATGGGGGCAAGCAGGGTAAAATAAAAACCTCACAGCTGATGCAGAGCAAAAAAAAAGCAGGCAGGCAATGAAATGTTCCATGAAATCACCTTCATCCCCGCATTGGAGAGGGGGTGACAGCTGCATGATCGGCCAGGAGAGGTACAGGCAGCCCCTGCCCTGCCCACAGGTACCTTAGGGCTCTGCCATTAATATTGCCCCTTGGGAGCCAGGCAAAATTATATCTTCAAATCCTGGGAGCTGCCCCTTTTTATTTCTGCAACCATCATTCTTTGCACAACTGCAGTGCTTCTCAGCTAAAGAAATTGCCATCTTTTTCCCAGGCCCTTTTAAGGGGAGCTGGTGCAGGCGGAGGAAGGGCATAGTAAAAAAAAAAACAAAACAAAAACCCCAAACCAAACAAAAAACTTCCCAGAGGTTTGATTTTGGGTTTTTTTTTTCCCCTTCCATCAAGCTGCCATTCAGCAGTGAGTGGAGCAAGGGCACATCTCGGTGGCAGAGGGAGGAATGTCACCTCCCCAGCCCTCCGGCTGGGCTCGCCCTTGCTGTTCATACCCATGTCACCTATTAAAATAAGCGGCATTTATTTGGGGATTGGTTGATCTTCAATACCTGGAGCTGGAAGAAATGTCTCTGACTGACGGTGAGGTTACTGGGGACACGAAGCTGCGAGGGATGGGCAGGAGCAGATGTGGTGGGTAGTTTCATCTGAAAAGACAGAGGGAAGATTAGTTCGTCATCTTGACACCTTAACATCGAACTCTTCGCTTTTTAAATTAGGTTTGGGAAGTGTCATTGTTCATATTGATATTTACTTTTTCTTCTTCCCCATATTTATCACCCGTTACAATTTTTACCTGCTGTTACCTTCCTCCCCAGCACTCCAGCTCTGACTCTCTTTCCTGAGCAAACATTTATGATTTCTGCTAATTTTCAGCCTCCCACTCAATCCTAAAAGTTGCATTTTGTCAAAACTCATACTTTGGGCCGGGGGACAAGAGCAAATTCAAAACCTGATATTTACTGACCTTTAGCAATAGAAATACAGCTCTGATGTGCTGCAAGCCAGCATCTCCCCAAGCTCTGCAGAAGCGACCTTGGATGGTGAAGCATTTCAGCCTGCTCTGTAAATCCATGCCCACGAAGGAGAATGCTTTGGGAGGGCTGTGAGAAGCTGCTGTTGGGTTTTTGAGGAGCAGCCTTCCCACCTGAGAGCTTGCACAAGGGATTTGTGGTGTTAAATGGGAGAAGAGAGGCAGTAATTGGGTGGGGGGAGTCCTCGTGGATGCAGGGACAAGGGTTGTGGGATGCTGCTGCTGCCCTGGCCTTGGGGACCAGCCATCCCATGGCACGGCCAGACCCGTCTCAGGTGTACAGGAATGTCTTAGGTGTACAAAAATGAACCCCAGGAAAAATTTGGGAACACTAGGTGGTGCTGAGGGCTTGCAGAAAGGCACCCACGCCACTGCCAAGGGATGCTCAGGGGTGCGAGGGTGCAGGCCTGGGGGACGGGGGGGGGCTGCGTCCCCATTTGGGGGCTGGCTTTCCACTAGTGGAGCCCAGTTGCCAGCCAGCCCCACGCTGCTGGCGAGAAGCTCCTTGTGTCACTTTGTCACAGCCCTCCGTCTGCTAAAGGCACTTCGCAGCAGCTGGGCTGTAGCACTGGTTTTAGAAAGACCAGCTCTAACCTGGTTCTTTTCCCTCCTTTTCTAGGGTTGTACCGGACATCACATCCCTGTTTTACCAATGGGGAAACTGAGGCACAAGGTGAGGCGTTACACGGGGCAGTTTCCATCCCCACCCGCTGTCCCAACCCACCTGGCAGCATCGCTTTTCCAGCGAAGAGGTAGCATTGCCTTTTGGCGAGCCCTAAAACAAATGCGAAGGGGTTCAAACCATCTTTAAAAAAAAAAAAAAAAAAAAGGATTGCAGCAAAGTGCCTCTTTTCAGCCCCCGATCTCTGGTGCTGCAAATTTTGCATGCACCGATGAGTTTTCCAACACCCTTAGCCACCTCTGTGAGAAACGAGGGGGCTGCTAATTAGGGTGAAACCCATGTGGGGCTGCTCCCCCCCTCTCCCCCAGCCCCCTTCGCCCACCGCCTCCCATCCCTCCCGCCACCCGTGGGCTCCGGTTACGCCGCGGGTCTGTAAACAGCGTCTAAAATAATTGCGCAGTTGTCACCGTCAGGGAGGGGAAGGGGGGGGGGACGACGACTATTTTAAAACTCCCGGCTTAGCCCAAAGGGCCGAGGGGATTGTGGCACGGCCCAGCTGTCCCCGCCGAGCGCGGGCGGATGCTTCAAAGTACCAGGCGGGATGCCTCAGCGCCAGCCTGTCCTCGCTGTTTCGGCCAAGGAAGGGAGCCAGGCTGGCCGGGGACGAGCTAATGGTGTTTTGACGTGTTGTTTCAAGAGCAATCGCTGGAGCTCTGGAGATGCGGGGAGCAGCTGGAAGGGACCTGGGGTGATGGAGGGAGGATGGGTGAGAGGTGGGGGGGGTAAGAGGGAGGTTGGGAGAAGGATGCAGACGTGGCAAGGTTGCGCATCCCGTTTGACTTTAGAAACTGGGGGGAAAAAACCAAAGCGAAGGGATGCTGCAGTGCCTCTGCTCAGGTGCTGCAAGCCCTGGATGGTTGCAGGCACAGAGACACGAGCCCAAAGGGAAGCACATCTCACCGTAGCTTTTCTCCTTGTCCCGTGCCACTTCTGACAGCGACGCAGCCGGTATCTCCTCTCCCTGGGGCAAAACTCAAGAGTCTGGAGGAAAAGGGAAACACATCTCCTAATCCCACAGGACTACCAAACTTTGACTGTGCCTTGGTCATCGAGGCAGGGCTTCCCCATAGCTCGAGGCCAAAAGACAATCCTTTTTATGCTGCCTATAGTGTAAAAGCTGGTGATGAAAGCGTTATTGGTGAAGGAAAACCCAACCTGTCATTCCCTTTGGTTACTGTGAGGCTGGATGGCCGGGAGAAGACAAGGATGCTGTCTTCATCTTGGCCTTTCGCTTGTACTCTTGCTCTGCCTGCACGCAAACAGGATTGCTGCTCCTGAGGGTCACCTATTGCTGAGCCTGGTGCAAAGGGGATGCTCAGCTGGGGCGACTCTTCCAGGCTCTCCGCTTTATTTTGCATCATTTCTCCACAAACCATTAAAGCATGCTGCCTGCATGCTTCCCACAATTAGATTTCCAGGGATTGTGCATCCATCCCGGTGACCTTCCTGTCCCCTACATGGTCCCACTGCCTTGGCCATTGAGGTGAAATTACCCCCTGAGTCAACCACCCCAGGAGATGAACAGCCTAATAAATAATAGACCCTCTTGTCCATATGCTTCTTGTTCCTCCAAATAACCCTCCCTTCCCTTTCCCACAAATACTGGGCACTAGTTAGCCCTGAACTTTGATTTTGGGTGGAAAAAAAACAAACATCGTTAGCATGCTGATCAATTGGGCATTGCCACTTTTTGCAGCTCTCACTCATCGCTCACCTCATGCCTGCACAATGTGGGGGTTACACATGAGGATGGAGTTAGCTCTTCCACCACCACACGAATTAAGAGAAGTGTGATGAAGGAAAGCAGTATTTCGTCGCACCCCCTCTTGCGGTGCGGACGCCCATCCGTCTCACACCTCGGTTCCGTCAGATATACCCACCTGGCTGGACCAAGCCACGCACGGGCAGACGTGCGGGATGCTTTCGGCCTTGCACCCAGTAGGAATGACTTCCCAAAAGCCATCTCTCCTCCTTCCATGAATAATCAACTATTTAAGGTCTCATGCAAAGACTGTCGAGGGTTTTCCCGCACGTCCTGTACAACAGGCATATCTGGATAACCATGATGTGTTATCCTGACCTTTTGGTTAAATGGGGGGAGGTTTTGCAAACCGAAACGGGGCTTTACCTAAAGCCAGGACAAACCATTTAGGAACTGCACGCCCATCTCGGAGAGGCTGAAGGCTCGGACCCCTTGCAAGGTGAACCCAGAGCGATTCCCAGCGCCAGGCAAGAGCTGTCTTTCAGCAGCTGCGAGCCATCTATTAGAGGGCTTTGAATGCTTCTGCAAAAGCCGAGACTGGGGGACGGAGGCGGAGGAGGCAGACAAATGTGAAAAAAAAAAAAAAAAAATTGTGTTAATTACGGGTCCATTTGTATGACACGAAGCTGCCCCGGTCCGTCATCTCGTCCCCCCGAGCCGCGGTTTGTCGGGTCTTAGGCTTTCATGCCGGGGTCCCAGTGGGACCCGTGTTTCTCCACATCACCATAGGGACGGCAGCTGCAGCTGACTTCTCCCGTTAGAAGGGACCGCCGGCGCTCCAGAAACCATTTCGGCAGCATTTGTCGCAACGGCTTCTGCTAATCTCTCTTTCATTTGTAATTATTTTCTCGCCCAGGCGCTCCGACACCAGAGCCACCCTTCCAACCCGCCCCTGCAGCCGCACGGGAGCATCATCAGCCGCACTTGGGGTTGTCGTGGTGAGATAAAAAAGGATGCGGGGGCAGAAGAAGAGATGGTCTTGCGAGGAGGATGGTGGGCTTCAAACAGGCTGGGGCTCCTCCGAAGGCGATTGAAGTGGGCCGAGGGATGGAGCCAGCAGCCTTTGAGACAGCCCGCGCCATCTCAGCCAAGAATAATTGAACAACTATTTTATCTGGTGAACCAACAGCTGTAGGGAACAGGCGATTTCCAGAGGATTAGGGGAGAGCTGTGAAAGGGAGCTCCCACGGGAAGCCTAAAACCCTCATCTTGAATTCGACTGGCCAAGAACACATGTTGGAGCCTTTGACTTACTTTTTAAGCAACTTTTCTCCCCCCACCCCCTTTTTATCCCAACTACTCCGCAAACCAAAAAAGTTTAAGTTGTTGAAGCACAAGGCAGGAAAAATAGGGTCCACGGGAGAAAGACAAATTATTTAGTGGCAGCTGATTTCTAAATGGGCTTTTCCTATTTTATTTTGATCTAATCCTGGCAGTAGTAGTATAAATTTTTTCCCCAGCACTTCCGTTCGTTAGGTTTTAAGTTCATAGCAGTCACCAGCAAGGCAAGGAAGCCAGAGAGATGCCTTGTCAAGCAAAGCTTGACACCACAATGTGAAGCTGGGATATGCTTTACCTTTGCAGCCACTTCACATTGCAGCCTCTTCTTCCCCTGCCATGGCACAAACACCCAAAACAAACACTCTACACCCAGCTGCTGTTTTGCCCGGGGTAACGTCAAAGCAGATCTAATCCCAAACCCCTCAGTTTTTGATTGCATGTGAATAGATACAATTAAAGATGAAGATAAGGTGCCTCGGGAGTGGGTTGCAGCTCAGCTGTGGAAACTGCTTCTACGTCTTGTCCCACGGAGTGCTCCAACCTCGACCTGAAGGATCATGTCTGGGAGAGATCATCCCGGCTGTGCCCCGCACCTCCCTTCCCCAAAGGCAGATGCTGCACCACCTCTGAACCAGTCCCTCCTAAAGCCTTCCTGCAAAACTGTTGGCTTTTGCTCAGACACAGATTACAGCTTTTTCTGGCATTGTTTGCAAGGTCAGGAGCCTTCGGGAGCCAGGGCTTACATTGCTCAAAAGTCAAGTGACACAGAGGTGGCACTGTGGAGTTGGAGATGCTCAGGGAAAGCCTCCAGCACCCACTATACCCTCTCTCAAAACACCCGCAGACCACCTCAAAACCATCTCAATCCATCCATAAACCACCTCAAAACCATCTCAATCCATCCATAAACCACCTCAAAACCATCTCAATCCACCTGCAGACACCCACAGAGGAGTGAAACCCTGTGAGCATCACCAGGGATGAGCTCACCCTGGCAAGAGAGACGTGTCTATAAGAGCTGGGAGGAGCTGCTGGCTTGACCTCCCTCTCTCTCTCTTCACTGCAGAGCAAATGCAACCAGCTTTGATCAAACATCTCATTTGCAAACAGCCGCATGAGATAAAACCCCTTTTCCCAGCCATCGGCAGGCTCTGGCCACCCATGTGGCCAGGCACAGCAGACCCCCGCAAACCCAACGCCAAAATCATATACATGTATTCACCCCCAAAACAGCCCAAGTTTGAGGTTCTCCCTGTTCTCCATGCAACATGAAACAGTGCCTTAGCCTAAACCACCCCGTATTTAAAGATGGAGATCTGGTGGTGTCAACACACTGGTCACCGCAAGTTTCTTCCTAGCCCTGGTCTGCAGGAGATGAGAGGACAGAGGTGGTGGAAAGCGCTAAGCTCAGTGGCACCCTCCCTTCCCTTCACACCAGCTCCAGATCTGTCCTCAGACTTAATTTGGATCAAGAGAGAGAGACAGAGTTAATGATCTAATCACTATTTTTAGAAAACTAGTCCTCTGTTGAGTATGTATTTGGCAATCCCTACAGCTGCATCACCAGCTATGAAACCTTTGGGGATGGGTTTTGCCTAAGTCCAGTCACTCAGCAAGAAAATAAACTTTTAAGCCCTTCCCTTGCTGGTACAAAACTGTTCTTTACTGCCTTTTCACCAGAGCATTATCCAGGCTAGTTTTAAATTCATAGGCAGTGAGAGCTCCCTGTAAAATTATGGCAATTTCTAATTTTTTTTATTGTAGAGGGAAAAAATGTGACAATTTCTGAAGGCGAGATTTGCTGGGGGTTATTAAACCCAGTGGTCTGGGGGCAAGTTTCAGTTTAGGGAGGTTATAAAACACTGACTGCTGAAAGCCGTACAATTTACCAGAAAAAAAAAAAAAAAAAAAAAAATTGCTCTGGGCCATATATCTCAAGGATGCACAGCTCAAAATTGTCCTTTTCTTGCTCTCCTTCCCTGGCATTCAGTGAATCTGCGGTTTCTGCTGGATCCCAGCTTGTAGGAAGAAGGGGTGAGTGTGGAGGGGCTGAAGACCCTCAAAGCCTTGGATGAGTCACTCAGCATCTAAAAACATTATTGTCAGCTTCTAGATTTGGTGGGTGAGGGAGAGGTGATTCCTAGAGAAAGCCAAGTTCAAGGCAGTTCTAGCAGACTTCAGCACATAAACCACAGTTCAAGTAGAAAAAAGGGGGGGAAAACCCCCACCTTTTAAATTATGGGCTGACGAGAACTTAACAAAAGGAGTCTCATTTGTTGGTTTGGGGTTTTTTTTTTAAAGTACCATTCAATCATTCCACTCACTGGAGAGACCTTAAATTGAATCTCAGCCCTAGAAAATGCATTACTTACTGCTGAATTGATGTCACTGCCAAAGAATTTTCTCTCGGCTTAAGCTGTCTGCAGCAACACGCCAGTGGCACGTTCAAGATGCTTCCCTATTTGTGGAGCGAAATTCCCTGTGTTGGTTCTTCACTTTTGCCCTTTCTCCCCATTTTTATTTAATTCCTTTTCGGGGGTGGGATGTGCCACTGGAGCTGAGCGGACTGAATGAAGCCGATTTCTGCGGTCAATGGGAAACACTCATGCATCCCACCTGTGTTTCGCCCACAGCGTCGAGGATTCACCTCCAGATCCACCGTGGGCATCGCTACATCTTCCCTCTAACCTACCACCCATTGCATGAGCTGGGTTTAGACAAGCATTAAAATCACAATGAAGAGGCAACATCTACCAGGGGTTTGATCTGGAGCTTCTGCAACCCAGGAGCTGTTTGTCTCTTGAGTTTCGAGGCGGGTATATCAGTGACAAACACATTATCAGTCACGGAGCCGTATCACTATGGCTGGCACAGAGGTGCAGACCTTGTTTGCATTGCCAGGCTGCAGTTCCCAGGACACGCCAGCTGTAGGGTGCGATCGCTGGAGCTCCTCTACAAAGGTGGCTGCTCCAGGTCACTGCTTAGGCACGCTGGCATGATGTCTTGCATTGCAATATCATCATCTGCAGTATATTACGGGGCCGTTAGATGTCTCCGTGTGCTGCGGTGGGAGCTGGGATGGCATCGTACCTGGTAACAAACAGAGACAAAGTTGGGACTCGAGCACGGCAGGAGTCTAGCTGGCTGCATCCCACACTCTTTTCTGGTCCAGAAGGACATAAACTCACTTAACACATAACATTAAAGCTTTGTGGAGGAGCCAACAAGTCTACAATACATAAAACATATATATGTGCATGGTAGGGCCAGCTCTTTGGGCAGACTGATATTCTCTAAAGTCTTCAGTTTAAAGCATCCTCAGCTTTGTTTGGGCTTCAGTAGAAATTAAGCATTCTCATTATTTAACAAGCCCAAATCTTAATTTCTTTGTTTCTCACTGCAGATTTTTCCTGCCTTCCCATTCTGGTACCCAAACCACAGTAGTGTCCCTTGCTTTTACCTTCCCCCTCTGTTTTCTGCCAAAAGGCAGGCAAAAAGGTAGCCAGGACTCTACTCACTACTAGTTTTTCCTTATCCCTTGAGACTCATTACCTGCTTTTCTTCTTGACAGAGCTTTCAAATCAGGACTTTTCCACATTTCCACACAGGTTATTTGTTTCTGTGGCTTAATGGCTTTGCTTTTTCCCCTTTTGCACAAAGCGAGCAGAGAAGAGCTCTTTACCATTTGAGTGCAAAACCGTCTCGATCTTTTGGGCATCAGCTTCATCCAAGCACCGATTTCATTTAAAAAAAAAATAGAAATCAGCAGGTGCTTATCTGGAACTTCATGCTGCCAAGTTTACCAGACAGGCAAAATTGCCACAACCCCACAATTTGCCTACTAGGGATGAGGGAGCTGTATGAACCCAGTGTGGGAACCAGAACCTTTCTGATTATTAAAATTAATTAATTAACTTCAACATACGGAAAAAAGGAGGTCGAGAAACATTTGCCCCGAGAGATCCCACAAAGCGGTACAGAGCCACTCAATTACCTTTCCAAGTACTTTCAGCTTACTGAGATCTGGAAAACACAAAGACGGGGGGGTCACTCATAATGCTATTTGGGTTTTTTATAGCACCCCTCTTACCCACCCCTGATTGACCTTTACTAGGACCCATCGGATATGTCTTGACTCGGGTCGTTTTCCAAACCTCCTGAGCCCCAAAGCCTTGTAGTTCATGGCCATTAAACAGGCTCAGCATGGAGGTACCCACATGAGTGCCAAGGGAGAAGCTCTGAAGAGCAAATATGCAAAAAAACATAAAGGAAACTACATCCTAATGAAATCAGTAGGATTTACGATTGCGCCGGCATGTAAGCACCTGGTATCTGGCCCTGAATACGTATTTTAAGTACCATGCTGAATATAGGAAATGTGCTGAAGCATTTCTATTGTGCCCTAGGCTCTTTTTATGGGTTCATTGCCTGAAGCCAGATCAATAAAATTGTGCAGTAAGGGGCTCTCAACCTACTTTTGAGAATGCTGCTTGAAGCCAGGCCTTTGCAAACCTTTCTTCCCATCTCTAAGGAGGACAAATGCAGCTAGCCAGCATTTTTGCCAACGCTTTCCCTCCCATCTTATTTCACAATCCTTCTGTCTCCCTCCTATCATCCTCCCTCCCTGCACGTACAATTGCTGATGTCTTCCCAACCAGATGCACACCTGCAGGAAAAGTTGGCATCTTCTCCTTCCAAGCTGTCATAGAGTCAAATAGTTTATGAGTCTATTGATGACAGATAAATTAATTGCAGAAAATATGAATGACTTAATATTTTGTGTGCTAATATCTTTTTTTTTTCCTTCTTTAAAATCCACGTCACAGTATAAGATATGTCTCAGGCTATTTGGGTTGTGTTCAGATTCCCATGTCTCACCATCTACTTAAGGTGGCAGAAGATACCCTGTGGCTTGTGAGCTCCTGGATTCGATGTTTTAAGCATGCAGGACAACTTTTCTAGAAAGGTGCTTAACGAATTTAACACAGCCTGGATTAAGGATGGAAGTAGCAGGGACTTTCGGGGAAGATTTTCACTGGCTGTGAAAGCATGCCCAAATCCCACAGCACTCACCGGTACCCAGATTCATCCCACCCTGCTTAACCTCAGGGCTTAGGCTCTCTTTGTACACATCAGACAGAGAGGAGGAAATTCAAACAACCCCGATCATCTTTGGCAGCAGCAGTCTTTCTTCGGTGGCTGCATCGAGGGGCAAAAAAAGCTTTTAAATGCTGAGCCCTATATAAAACATGGGAGAATCCACGGCTTTTATCGCTCATCCCCCTGTGACACTCTCCCATGATGGATGACATGAGCGTGTAATTGCTCCACGACTGGGTCTCTAGTTCAAGCCACAGAGAGTCACAGGGATTTGTCAGGTTTTGGTTCATCCCCCATCATTGGGCCAGTGCTTGCAGACTCAGAAGGAGTGCAGATTAAGTATGTAGATGACCTGGATGTGGATTTTGTAAGCCCAGGTTGAATCTGGCCACAGATGCACTGTCATTTATGCACGTATCGATGACTAACCCATTACTACTCAGATAGAGATCTCTAGTCAATATATTATATCATCGCCTGATATTGATCCAACAAGCTTCAATTATCTACTTAGATTTAAATGAATTTCAGTTTGTGGATTGAGGACAATCATCTGTCTGTTTTATGCAACAGAGTAAGCAGCAGGATCGATGAGCAGTCTCGAAAACATGACATCTAAAGGAAGACTGAGTAAGACAGAGTTGCTCAGTCGAGACAAAGGGGGTCGGAGAGGGAGGAATAATTAAAGCCATGCAAAAATATTTAAGTGAGGTAGTGAAATAGCGTCTGCTCACTCTCAATAGGATGAGTAAGGAATGAACTGGAACAAAGGGGTTCAGGCCAACCTTTAGGAAACAGCTAAATTTAATGAGAAACCAGAAGAGATTCCTTACAGAAATACAGAATTTGAGTCATTGCTGGTTCTGAAGGACAGGATAGAGAAAAGTGTCAAACATGGATTAGACAGAGTTGTCTCCGCCCTTGCACCTTGAGGGGGGCAGGTAGGTTAGGGGGTGTTTCAAGGTTACTCTCTAGACTTGCTGGAAAACATTTGGGCACAATACTGTCAATATTGGGACTGAAGTGGATGTTTATAGCTAGACGTGTACTTAGCAGCGCAAGATCTGCAGAGCAGTTAAAGTCAATGGCAGATATTACAAGAGCAGCCCTCCTCTTTTAATCAGTCATTAAAGTGGGATAATGCAGTAGGCATGCTGCCTAGAAGTAAGAGCTGGATTAAGACTGGTTACATTGACTCTGCCCCCAAATCTTTACTTGACTTTAGAAGTTCTGAAACCGAATGACCTACATAACAGAAACACAGCTATGTGTTTGGTCTGTAAGCTTCATTCCTTATTCGAGATGAATGAGGTCACCCTACCATTTGCATCGCACCCATTAGGGATGGGATGCTTTAGGAGCAGCCAGAAGATGAGATTGCTGCTCCCACACACCGAGACAAGATCATTGAGTCCGTGGTGCTACTCAAAGACGGGCTCTGCTGTCTGAGATCATCGACAACTCTGTTATTGGTGGGTTTCCCCCAAATTCTGACACCGATTCCTATGGCCCCTGTTAAACCACTTCATTTCCACTTTCCAGATTGGAGGCGCATTATAAAGCACAGCATGACCAGCTCCTGGGCCAGGCAGCATTTTAGCAACACTATCTGGGACGAAAGTAATGTCATCGCTCTGCATTTGCAATAGATTTTTGCTCAGTGTGGTAATGCACCACGGGTGAATTCCACAATTTTGTTGCAATGACTGTTAATCGGGTCTGCACTTTTCCAGGGGAATAATTGTTTAAATGAGAAGGAGCAGGTTCCTCCCCACTTGCTATTTAGCCTCTAGGACGTCAACAGAAAACAAGCCCCAAGTGGCAGAGGCCATAGCACAAGCCAAGCAACCATAGCAAGGTCTCTGACCCGCTTCTAGGGAGGACAATTTGTTCTGGTAGAAACATACTGACCTTAGGGGTGTTTGTTGTGGTTTATGCTGGGGTGATCTGGAGGAAAATATGAGTTCCTGCCTTTAGAGCCATTCCACCTTAATGTAAAATAAATAAAGAAAAGCTTTGAAATTGGATGAGAACAAAGCCAATGGAAGAGGATCTGGAGAACTGTGCTGTAGAAGACACCCTTGCTATAAAAAGTGACTTTTGATAATCGCTGGAAAAGTGCCGGAGTGTATTTTGGGAGAGAGAGAAAAAAAATAAAAATTAATCTATGACCTAATGTTTCTGGAACCCATCCACCAACCTGGGTGCCCTGTGGCTGTTTAATTTTTTTATCTGCCTTTCCAACAGGCATTTCACAATCTGGATTGGTTTGTGTGCAAGGCAGAAAGAGCGAGGCTGCGCCCTTTCAAGGGCCCTCTCTGGTCTCTGCCTTGAATAGCTCTTATTCAGGTGAAGAGCAGATAACACCTCTACAGCCAGTTCATCATCAACTGTAACAACCTGAAGACCTCATTAGAATGGAGTCATGAAGAAGGGCGATAATTAAATTGAGATGTAATTAGGCAGATGCTCTGTAGTTTTACTGCTACTACTCTAACTGCTATTGCTACTACTGTAAAACAGCAATAAAAGAAGAAAAATTCCAAAGGCAAAGTATGAGTAATGAGTAAATGCAGTTATTTATGCTAGCATATGTCATTTCTGCTACGTTTTAACAGATAAATATATCCGGGACAATTCTATGAAGTCTGTGTCTTGGTGAAGTTTCCTAGACCTGTTTTCCTGTGGGGAATGATGCTGTGATCTCTCGGCTCCTACCGGGAAATGCTGCAGTCTCTGTGCGTTACGTGGTGCAGGATCATGATCCAAGTCTCTTGAGGACACAAAACGAAGCCGGGTTAGCAGTAAGATGTAAGTGGTAAGAGATAAAGTAATTAATTAACCACTGGATCAAGAGTTCATGTAACGCAAGGTATTTTTGCCAGTTTTCCAGACAAGTCTTCTCTTCAAATGTGGTATTATAAATGAACCCAAAGCTATTGGCTTAATGTAGGAATTAATATTTTTTCTTGCTGGACTGGGCTTAGCAAGAAGATGCTCTAGATCATGATTACATTTGCTTCTGGCTGCAAGAACAATGTGACTATATTAACTGCTTACTGCATGCTGGATTGCAAAATCATCTGCAATTTGGGGAGGTTGATGCACTTAGAAAAAAAATAATCTGCGCACTTTTGCTTTCAAAACTTTAAGCTTGTCTGACTGCTGTTGGCCAAGAAATATCTATAAACTGGTGGTCCAAGTAACTACCTTGCTTATAACCTACTGGTCCAAATGCCTGCTTCTGTGCTGTCCGAGTGCCCTGTTTGTAGGAGGGAGAGCGACCCATCCCAGGCTATGACCGCTTTCGCCCTCTTTGCCCTGGAAAAGGGCATGCATGTCCCTAACACATCCCTGCTATAGGATGAGGACTGTGCTTGAATTCATCCTATGTGATAGATCATAGAATTGTAGAATCATAGAATGTTTTAGGTTGGAAGAGACCTGAAAGATCACCTCGTTCCAACCCCCCTGCCATGGGCAGGGACACCTTCCACTAGACCAGGTTGCTCCAAGCCCCATCCAACCTGGCCTTGAACACTGCCAGGGATGGGGCGTCCACAACCTCTCTGGGCAACCTGTCCCAGTGCCTCACCACCCTCACAGTGAAGAATTTGTTCCTAATATCTAATCCAAACCTACCCGCTTTCAGTTTAACGCCATTACCCCTTGTCCTATCACTATACACCCTTTTAAAAAGTCTCTCTCCAGCTTTCTCTTAGGCCCCCTTTAGGTACTGGAAAGTTATATAGGCTATAAGGTCTCTCCAGAACCTTCTCTTCTCCAGGCTGAACAACCCCAACCCTTTCAGCCCTCTGATCATCTTCATGGCCCTCCTCTGGACTCACTCCAACGGGACCATGTCCTTAGATGTTTCTACCATCACATCTGTGCTCTGCCCCAGCCTCAGCCCCTCCTGATTTAGCTTTGCGGAGATGTCTCAAGGTGAAACTCTGCTGCAGGGACAGGGGCGTAACGTGGCTGACGGGGGTTTGGTGCGTGGGGTGACACGAAGCATGTTTAACGCCTGGTGCCGGGGCTGCTCTGGGATTCCCGTGGGGCTGGGAGACACTGGGACCATCCAGCTGAATTTGTGGCAAGCCTCTCAGGGGTGCTGAGCTTCAGGACCTGATCTCTAGACGTCTGTGAGAGTTTGGTCCGGACATGTGCAGAGGTAGTTTGAAGCATGAATCTTTACCTCGTAACCTCCCGGCCTCCCCCATCATGCCCTTTCGGCTCAGACTCTAGCTGTGCCATGTGAGCCCACATTTTCCATTTGATTTTACAGCCTGTAGGGCTGTTTGTACAAGATCGGCCGGTAGGGATGTTAGCAGATTACGAATCAAAGGGAAGGAATTTGCTCCAGAAAATGCAATGGCAGTGATGGCTCCCACTGAAGCCTTCATCAGACGTAATTAAACAAAGCTTCATATTAGGAAAATGCTTGTACTTGCTAGCTCCCCTAGGCAGAACTGGCTCTTGTTTCCCCATCAGTTAACCCTTTCAGGCACAATCTGTGCATGAACAAGCATTGAATCCCCCTCCCAGGAAAGCAAAGCAAGCTGCTGTCCTCAGCCCAGACAGGGCAGCAAGTTCTCCCCTTCGGTGTCCCACGTGAAACGGCTCATCAGTTAATGCAACACCACAGGAGCCTGAAATAGCAGCTTTCATGCCACTTTTCAGCTCCGTGACACCAGTAAAGCAACAGAAGCAATGCCCATTCCAGCCACCATCAGTGGCTACTACCATAAGAGACATTAGACCCCAAAAGCCTAACTCTCTGCAGTCCACGGAAAGGAGCCAGGAGATGAACTACTAGGTGCAAAAGTCATATTTTCCAGCTTACCGGCTATTGCAGTTTCTCTCTGCAGTTCCACATTTTTCCCCATTAAATGGGGGCAGTAGCTCATTGCTAGAGCAAGCTGTTCTCCTCAACCATGCGCTCAAGGGGAAGGTAGAAGCTTCAGGCAAAGCATTGCTGTTGTGAGAGAGGCAGGAGCACTCGGGGATGATTTATGAATGTCGTGTGCTCTCCTGGTGAATGGGATGCTCAGCATCTGCACCCAGCTGAGAGGGAAAATAAGCTGCAAGAAAACATGATGTCTCAAAGTCACCCTGCAGCAAACACTTGAGGGTTGTCAGAGATAGCTTTAAGGGCTTCCCATTTCCCTCACCAACCAGCAAAGTTTGGGGCAAAAAGGGTGAAAGTTGGAGGATACAGAAGATCAAAAGGATGATAGCATTTACAAAAGAAGAGCGGGGACCAGAGATGCTTTGGGGAGCAGGCTGGGACCAGGGTAGCCCTGGAGCATCAAAAGAAGTTGATAGGCAGCGAGAGCAAGTCATTTTTCCTCCTTTCTCTAAACATTTCTCTTAAATGTGCTTATTGGTAAATAAATTTACCTTCCTGCCAGTGTTCCTCGCTGGTGATGGATCTGGTAGCACCAGGGCACACATTGGGTTGCTGTGGTATAGGACCAGGGCTAAGAGCAGGAGAACTAAGCAGCAATGGGCTGCAAATGTGAAGCACAAATAGGCCCCAGGTTCAAGCTGGGGCTTGTGAGGGGGATTGGGTTATGTTACTCGAGCAGACTGTCCCTGATAACCCCTGGGGGGGGGGGGGTGGTCCTGCGTTCCTGGCTGAGCCCCCGTGCCCCCAGTTGGGTCCCTGGTGAAGGAGAGGCAGGTTGTGGGTCAGGTCATCGGTGCACGGCCAGCCAACAGAGCAGAAGCAAATCCTTAATTCATTGCAGGCTTGTCTAGGACCTCTGAGTTATTTTGCTTTACCCCCCTCCACAATTCAGCTACTTTTTGTAAACTGGTGGCGCAAAAGCATTTTCAGTCTAAGAACCATTTTGCCTTTTGCCTGAGTCTGCACGTAGCGTTTCCAAAATTTTTCTATTTAATACTCACCTGGTGCTTCCTTGGAGCCGGTGGGCAAACTACAGTCCCTTTTGCGTTCATTGCTGCATTTTTAGCACGTCTCGGAGGCGATGGGGCATCATAGCGACAGAGAAAATGGGGAAATTTTCCCTTTTCGGCAGTGCCACTGACTTACTGTGTGGTCTGGGGCAAACCACGTAACCTCTCTGTGACTCTATTTACCAGTCTACACACCAACGAGCACAGCATTTACCTCATCAGAGGTTGAGAGGCTTAATTATTCCCAGACGGATGGATGCTGCCTAAGCGCAAAGTGTTACGATGACTAAATCTTCCTGGAGGTGCCTCTAATATCTCTGATTAGTTTGTTTATCCCCCAGATTCTGTACCATGGGCATGACAAAGATTACAAGGAGCGTGTTTAAGCAGGGGCACGAATGCCGTGCCAGATACCTCCAGGTCAGAGGGAAACAGATGATGGAAAACCAATTAATTTTTTACAGCAAGAGAAATAGCTACAGGATTAAGAAACATTAATTATTTATTGAACTGCTGCCTTTGCAGAAAAAAGAGTTTATACGTATCTATATCTATATATAAAATAATCACTCACTGTACACAACAGGATGACAACTTTGGTAATCTGAGTTCCTGTTTTGATGCTGCTCGTTTCTCAGAGGTCAATTAAAATAATAACAGCAAAAATACTTAGGAGCCTCAGGAAGAAGAAACTATGACAGTAATGTCACGGGTTTGAGTTATTGAATGTTGAGCTCATGGTGCACGGAGCCTAGCCCTGATCTCCCTGGTGCGAATTGCTGTATTTCTCTATGTCTAAGTAAAGTCAATTCATTTTAAGACCTGATCTGCCCTGAGATTCAGACAAGCTCCAAGCATCAGTGATAGGGAAAAGCTACGGCCGCAACACAGACGCTGGCCCTGCACACCTCTCTATCCCAGAGAAAGGACGCAAATGCAGGATTAAATGTATTTGCTGAAGCCTTCCTGTTGGTAATGCACTAAACCTCGGTAATACAGCAGTGCAAAAACCTGATCGCCTCTGATTCCCTTTCTGGATGTACCTTGAGATACCGCTGGTGTCTGCTACAGACCTGTGCTGAGGACCTTGTGCTGCTCCGGTTCATGGCACAGGCGAGGTCTTCTCATTGCTGGGCAAGAACTTGCATTTTTTGTGAGCTTTGATTGTGGGAAACTTGTATTTGGCGTCAACGTTCTTGAGAGAGGCGCCTCATTTCCCTCACATGCGTAGATGGACACACACACGCTTCACTGGCATTCAAACGAAGGACACTCAGGCAAAACAACTGTTTCCTGTTTTGCCTGGAAATCAGAAAAAAAAAGCAAGAAACAATTTTGAACAAGCAGAGAAGCTGGAAACCGAGTACTGTAACTGAACGAGTCTTTAGCTGGACTTGAGGAGGACACCAAGGCTCTTGCTGTGGGATCAGTGGGATCTCCTGGTCCCCTGCGCGATGCTTTGCGGATCCTGAGCTTACAGCCCTTGTCTCTCGTCCCCCTGGGGATAAGGTCCAGGGTCGCTGGATGGGTCCTACCTAATTATCTGCAATGGGATTAGCTGTGCAAGGCAGGTCCTTTGGGACCCTGTTGGTGTCCTTGCCTGGTATATCTAGGTACAATCCCCAAAACGCAGACTCAGAGGGACACGAGGAAAAGCAGAATATGTTTTCATGCAGCTCCAGACTGGAGTTTGCATGCATGCCCCAGGACAAGGGGACCTCCGTGCTCCATCAGTGGTGGAACATTTCCCACGAACGGCCCCGTCTGGAGGAGACCGAGCAGCGGAGCCAAGCCGGGGCCGTCACGGCAGCGACTGGGAACAAGACAGAGGCGAACAGCAAGCCCATACAGGCCTCCAGCGAGCGCACCCAAGCACGTTTCATCTGCGGAGGGGCCCTTACCCATTAGGGCCTCTCAGGCTATGTGGCAAGATTTCTTTTATCCAGGTGGCTGGTGGATTCGGAGGCTTTTCCCCACCGGAGCTATTCTCCATGCAGGAAAGGGATGGGAACGATGCCCCGATGAGAAATGGCAGCTGCGTCCCTTAAAGCTGGGCCTGAACTTAACCCTTGGGTCTAAACAGCTATCGAACTTCTGGGAAGTGAAAAGGGATGTCTTGCAACACATGCAGCCCAGGAGATTGACTGGCAATGGTATTTCACAGCTGGCTCCATCTCAACTAGATTCCTGAGCCCCAACACCCCTTGGCTTCGCACGGCCGGCGCAGCTCTGGCTTTTACCTCCAGCCCTTGGGCCAGGCTTTGTTATTTCTTGCTGCAAGCTCTTCCTTGGATTAGGAGGTTTTTGGAGCGCAGCCTGATCTCGAATGCCTGCTGAGCCCCAGTGTGTTGCGTACGCAGCCTCGAATAGCCAGACTAAGGTTACCTCTTTGGCCCAAACAGCGAGGCAATGGGTGGGACTTTGCATGATCACATCTCGTGGGGGAATGTTAACCAAGTTCAATGTCCAGGGCTGAGCTGTTCACAGATAAATAATTTAGTTGCAGAAAACTGTTTTTTTAATAATGCAAGAGAGGAAAAACTTCAGATTTCCTTGTCTGGGCACCCAATGGGGCCACTTCAGCAAGCTCAGTGCTCAGAAGAGCTCAGGTCTCTGCTGAGACCTGTTTGCTATGTTTTCAACCCCAAATCCCAATCTCTGCATCCTCCCTCACTCGACAACGTCACGGTCCCCAGCCCTGCCCACACACCCCCTGCCACGGGCAGGAGGCTTCTCTGTCTACTGCTCTTTTACTGCCTAAAAGGGCTTAACCGATCCTCCCATTGACCCTGATTATTTTGGCACATGGTAATTTTAGCAGGGTCATTTAATCCAAAAGTGACGCAATCGTTTGTGCAGTCATGTCAGTAATTATCAATACAGAGCAGCAGTAATTATAAACCAGGCACAATAATTATGCACTTTCCCCTCATGATTTGAAATGGCAAAGAACAACTGGGTTTGCTTGCTCAAGCTGAAGCCCACAGCATCTCCAGCTGTTGATGCTGAGGAGGAAGGTTTGGCAATTGGAGCAAAGCTAAACACTTCGGCTAACTTGGCAACAAACTTGGCTCCTGAATTTTATTCCCCATTCTGCCACTCACTTTGGAAATCAGGCCCGTGGTTTTGGCATGGTGACTCTGACCGCAGGAGCTTAGGGTTTCTTTCCTCTCCAATCAGGATGGGCAAAAGCCAAGGAAATGCCCTGAAACTCTTAATCTCTTTTTTTTGGAGCCACACAGAGGTGGTTTGATTTGAGCTTGGTTCAAGTTTGTGGCAAGGTTGCCAGGAGGGGTGGAGGGGGAGAAGATAAACCAGGAGGAATTTCCTATGGCTCTTCTCCATGAATCTTCCTATCTCTGTCTTCATTTCCCTAGCAATTATGCAGCAACAGAGGTTTTTGTCTGAGGGGTTTTTTTTAATCCCAGCAAGCCTCGGCCACTGCCAGGAGCGGGGCTGTCCTGAGCACGCGAGGGATAATGTGACCAATGTATTTTCAAATATGGTCACGATGAGACAGGGAGCCCACCCATCCCCAAATCAACCAGCCACACCAAGCTCCAAACGTCTCCTGCTAACAATGTTTAGGCAAAGTCCACCCCATGCCATTTACCACAGCCAACAAAAAAGCCAACAAGAAGGTTTTTTTTTTTTATCATCATGAGGCTACTCTGGGTTATCCCAACAGCCACATAAGGCAGTCAAAAGACACCCACTGGACTCTTGGGGAGAGACCAAGAGGAGGCTGTCCCCCATGAGAACAAGGAGGTAAATGTCAAACTATTTCTTCTCCCTACCAAGAAGGATTAATTTCCTAGGTTTCTCCTGCAGGGAGAAGCACGTCAGTCAGAGCAGCCCCGGTCTTGATACAGTGGCACAATCCTGGGGCTTCCAAGGAAAAAGCAAGAGACAAAAGTTTGATTCATAAAAGCTTGGGGAAGGAAGGGGGGGGGCGGGAAGAGATGATAATAATAATAATAATAAAAATGCCTGGGGGTGATTTCATAACATTAATAGGTAATGTAGTCAATTATGTAGGCTTATTTTATTTCAGCAAAGTGCAGGTGGTGAGCTACATCTCATCGCAGGTGCTTTTCCAATTAGCTGTATGTATTCTAGGTGAATAAATGGCCAAGCGCCAAACCTCCGTGCCACTAGCAACAGACTAATCCAAACTAATCCGGAGGACTCATCTTGCTTCATGTTAAAGCAACTAGAGTCTATTTTATTTATTATCTCTTGAAAGATCTCTCCTCATCTTGGAAAAACAAGGAGGACTATTTCACATCGGAGGCCATAAATACACTTCACTCGGCATTCGGTAAGGGCTGGAAGACTATATCGCTGCTTAAATTCAATTGCTTATTACCATTATGTAATAGCAGATGAATCTCCTGTTCTGCATTTGCTAAATGTTTTCTTTTAGTAATCAACTCATACCCACATAATGGGCCAGCTTATGCAATCAGCTGCCTTATGAGCTCTTCAGGGAGACATCTGTTTTTCAGCATTGTTAATTACCAGCATCAGATCATTAAAATGTATTTATTTACTTTTGTTATTACAACTGGGTGAGCCCTATTGCTTAGGAAAGTGGCAGGCTGATAAGACCGCCTAGTGTAGGCATGGCGTAGGCAGGAATTATACGAGATAGCCCCACACACGCATACCTGCATCTACCAGGCTCTTCGGTTTTAATGTGAAGCCTGGCTCATCCTAAAGCGCCTGCTGATGCTGTAGGTACGGAGCAGATGGGTGGCAGAAATGGAGGACTACCATCCCTGGTGACTTAGCTGTTCATTTTAAGTTCAACTCCAGCGAAATCCAAGACCTCGTTTCCAGAAACGTGCGTGTTCAGCCCCGTAGGATGGTTTTCATGGGGCATCATCACCGATACCGTGACCACTGGAGGTCGGACACCGGGCACCCTCACAACAGCAGAGCAGTGCTGAGGCTCAGCAGCAACCCGGTAATTTGACCTGAGTAAAATGCCAAAAATGCTCCGTTTTGACCTGATGTGAGGAACTTCACAATCCACCCACATCTTTGGATATTCTTTGCCAGACCTATGGTGTTTCTTAGCAAACTCTTTGGGGAAAGGAAGTTTTTCTTCCCGTTTTTTCAAAGGGACTGATTTACGCTATGACTAAGCAAGCTGCTGACAGAGGGTCTCAGGGGTCCTTCAGTCCCTAATTCCCATTAATTTCACTGAAGTCTCAGCCCTAAGGGCCTTGCACAACATTGCTCACCAAAACCCTCTTTCAATCCTCCTTCTTTTGGGGTGTACCCGAGCACCAGCTCTGGGTCACCCGCAGATCCCCAGAGACTCTACCCAGCTGCACCCGCCTTGCTTTGGACACTCCTGGAAGCCCCATCACTTCTTGGGGAACCCTTTAAAAAAAAAAAAAAAAAATCCAACAGCCTTTTCAGGCTTTCGAAATGATGACCCCAGGAGCTCACTGGGGTTGGGGGGAAGAGGAGCCTGCCAGGATGAGAGCTGCCTGACATCATCCGGATCCTGTCCAGGACCATCAGACACCTGCTGAGCCTCCCAGTGTAATTCCACGGCAGCTGCTGCCCTAACCCACAAGTGCACAAGCGGGAACATGAGTTGTTTGGATCACTTGCCTCCAACATTGTTCTCTGGAGTGTTTGAAAAAGGCCTAATGAAATGTGACTCAGAAATAACTGACAAGCGCCAGCCTCACCTTCTTATTGTTTCATCAAAATGGGAAAGACAGTGAAGGAGAAGAGTCAACCTTCTCCATAAGACCTGCTGTCCCAACTTGCCTGCAACTTGCAGGCTGACTGAAATGTTGACACAGGGTTGACATCTCTGCTTGATTTATGGAGGGTTTGAAGGGGGGGGGGGGAAGAAGAGTTAAACATTATAAATCAATGAGTAACATCCATAACCCTGAAGTGCTTGTTGTAAACAATACAAAACACCAGCCTAATTTTTATAAGTGTAATTTATGATGAGCAATTCCTTCCAAATGAGAAAATTTAAAAGGAAAAAACCGTCACTTGTTAGAATATCATTAATTCAATCAGATGAGAACTAAGCCAGCCATTGTTCCTAATGGTGGAAAGTTTCATGGGAGCTAATTGCTCCTGTGTGGTGCCTCGTAGCCTGTTTGCGTTCGGCCGAGCAGAGACCTGTTAGTGCTGGAGGAGAACCACAGCTGGAGGTGAGAGCCGGCGACGGGCACGGCCGGACCCTCAGCGCTGCCAAGTCCTCGGGGCAGCCCTCGGTACCACCCTGCCCCGGCTAGAAACCGGCTTCCAGGTGCAAGGCTGGCTTTATCCCAGCATCTCCCAGCTCGCTCTTCTCTCCAGGGACTTATTTAGAGCCTGGAGCAGAGAAATTTGGCCGGCTAACGATCCAATCTCTTGGGCAGTGGGCAGCAAAGGTCTCAGGGCAATAGCAGGTTGGCTACCTCCCAACAAAACCTGATTACTGGGGGTAAGCAAAGGGTGCTAAACATGTTCCCGAAGTCAGGAGTGATGCCCAGACTGACAGTCAGGGGGTGTTTTGTAGCTGGAGTTGTAGCTGCACTGTGCAGCTCACCAAACCCTGTTCCTGCCTGCTGACATGGGTATTAAAACTCCCATGGCGAGGAGATGGCATGAAGTCAACCCAGAAATCCTGCTGTTATTTCTGCGTGCCTTGCTGCTCACCATCAGCCAAAAATACTCCCTCTAGTATTCCCCACCTCCAGTGCTCAGAGCTGGTAGATTAAAGCTGCAGACGGCACCACGGAGAAACAAAACCAAACCTATTTTCCATGTTGTGCAAACACAGAATGAGAAACGGCCCCATCCCGTCCCAAAGATCTTGCAGTGCAAGTAGGAAAGCGAGCGATGGGGACAGAAAAGGGATGTTTTTACAGCAACCGTCGCACCAGGGCTAAGCCAGAGGCAGACGCCCAGGCAGTTACTCTCCCGGCTGTAGTTCAAACTAATCGGTTTTAATCTGTGCCAAAGCAGATTAGGACTGCACGCCGCGGCGCCTCGGGACAGCGGATGGGACAGAGCATCTTCATCCTTTACACTTAGCTCCGAAAAACCATGCCCGCTTACGCCACGGCCAGATTCAAGTGACCCAGTCTGCAGAAAGAGGAACCAAATCCCCACTGAAATCACAACCCGGAGCCTTGCTCACAAGAGCCTCTTTGTGTTTATCCCCAGCGTTTTCGCAGCAGGTCTCGTCTCTCTGGGCACGCTGTTTGCCTTTAGGTGATTAACAGATTCCAGAGCACTTGGGGATGGAAAGTTCTTCATAAATAAATAAATGGATCTAACAGAGATGTAATGAGACTGTAATTAATTAACGTTTGCAGAATGCCACGAGAGGCACGACAAAATGTGCTAGCAAAATGCGAGGTATTACTGCAGAAAATGTATTATTGTTGGCACACCGGGGAGCATTAGCAAAGCTCTTTGCTTGCTATCTGCTTACCTTCCGTGCTGTTTCACAATTGTTATTCCTCCTGAAGCGAAGCGGGGTGCTCAACCTGATGATTTGCATGCCAGCAAACTGCTCTTTCATTAAGGGAGGTAATGACTGAGCTCGGCGAGGGCACCGAGCAGGGAGGGTGGTGCTGGGGCACGGAGCTCGCACATCGTGCTGGGCGTGCAAAGCTCGCCCTGGATGAAGACGCGGCGTGTGCAAGAGGGGAGATGTACGAACTCGGATGCGTGGCAGGATCTGGCCACAACTCCAGGATAAATACGCGGTCAGACCAGGGCTCTTCCACTTTCAACTTTGTGCTCAGAAGAGCAAAAAAATGCCTTATGAGGGAGTGCAGGAGCATTGCTACTCTTTGCTAGAGGTGTCTTCACCTCCAGGTTTTGAAAATGGTCTTCAAGCAGCAAATTCAGCATCAAGTTTTAGCGGTTTGGCCCTCCTGTCCCCGAATCCCTGCTTGATGCTTGCAAACTGCAAACATTTCAAGTCTTTTACATAGGCCTCTACAGTTTTGACAGGCCCACAAACAGACCTGATGTCTGCCAATTCTTAAATATAGGGCAGAAGACTCTATAGGCTGGGGGTTACCCAAGCTGCTCCCACACATTTGCATGTTAAAGGGCAAATAATCAGGATTCAGCAAATCATGACTGAATACCGAGGTGGGGGAAAAAATGTGCTCTACAGACTGATGTTCAGCTGCATTGAGCATCTACTCCTTTACACTACCAGAGAAACTGTCCTCGTGCAATTCATAGGAGCACATATATTGCAAAATTAAGATTAAAGATTTCCTACGAACAGCTATGACTAAATATTTCTTTCACCAGGAATACTTGGAGGGTGGATGAAAGCACCCTTAGCACATACACAGGCAAGTCGTAGGCTGTTACTTTACACACATACACAGATATCTGCATCAACGCAGAAAGAGGGGACAACTGTAACCTTTGGAGAGTCTGAAAAGCGAAATAAATCCGTTTCCACTGTATCTTGGAGGGAAGGAACTGAGACAGCAAGTTGCATTATAGACAGTTTGCAGATTGAGCAATGACATTTGTTTTTCTGGTAAGCTCTTAAATGCTTTGAAAGAAGTGAAACACGATCCATCTACAACATAAGCTTAGAGTCACCGACTCGAAAGCCATCCTCTCAATTACACTTAGAAACAGCGTTTTCTTGTAGAGAATTAGGAGGGATCCCCATAATCCCTCACCCATTGTGGCACAGATGATATGCCGTGTGGCCGTGCCCCTGCAGGCTGCCAGCACAGCGGGTCTCATGCAGTGCCGGGTTGGGGACCACTCGGACGAGGGGACCACAAGGAAACAACCCGAGCTGGCAAAAGAGGGAAAACTGCTGCAAGAGATGCTGCTGACCATGGAAGATGATCACATCCCCTTGCTGGAGATCGGGGAGCTCCACATGCCAGCCCGATCACACTCTGCTGACCTTCATCCCTGCTCTGCAACGTGGGCCAATATTTGGGAGGAAAAAGTAGAAAGGCAAGGAGGGACCTACCTAGCTAAACCAAAGCATGCTGGGCTGCTAAAGCCTCTACCAAGTTACAAAGCCTTCAGTTCATCTTCCCAGCGCTGGTAAGATGGGAAGTGGGCAGATGTACTGGGGAGGGAGCAGAGGAGCTCAATAGAAATGGTCAGAGGACCAGGGAACGTGAACTATGCAAAGAAATGGAAAAAAACTCATTTCCACTCATTCTCAGATTCAGACCCTGAAGCTGTAGCAAACCCAACACCACAACCTGCTGGGAGATGGCTGCAAAAAGACATCGCTGTCGTTCTGGCTGCCACAGCAAAGACTGAAAAGGGAACGGCAAAACCTGAGAGCTGCAACAGCTTCGTGGCCTCCATGACTCAAAGGATGGATTAGGATGTGCAACACACTGGTGGAGGACACCTGCTGCATCTGGCCAGCCTGTCTGCTGGGACAGCAAAGCAACCCCCAAGTCAAGATCTGAACCAGCTTCGTGGAGACCTGCACGGCAATATATATCTTTCACCCGTGAACAGCCTCTTGTCTAAATTTCTCCTTGCAAGGCAGCTTCCCACACGGGTCTCGTGTCTCACCTACCCAAACAAGACTGGTTTTGGCAAGCTAGCCCCAGGAGGCAGAGTGAAAGACAGCTTGATTGCCAATATCTACTCATAATTGGGGATCCAGAAAACTACTTATCTTAGGAATTGCTTAATAATGCGCTTAGTGTGTGAAGGATTATCATTGCGGATAATTAAATACAGAGAGTTACATGGAGGGAGATAAGGATCCTGTGCAAACGGACGAGAAGGAAGGTAATTGAGATTTAAGCTTCTGCTCTGCCAGCTTCTCACCTAGATCATTGCAAACTGTCTCAACATGCGTGCCTGGAGAGAGAAGGGCCTGGAAGGTGGGAAGGGAGAGGGGGAAAACCAGCCATGGGCACATCACTCACTCCTGCCCTATTTGTCCCCGCTCCTCTGTTTCCACGAGCGGTGCCCACAAAATCCGCAGGAAGCCCTGGAGTGCAACTGGGGAATTGGTGCGAAGGAACAATTAAGCCCTGGGGTGTAAATTACTTAGTGCTGGGGAAGAACAATTAAGCTCTGTGAGCTATTTCGTCCAGCCCTATAGCAGATTTAAGTTGGAAAGCGCAGGCATGGTGTGACACATGCACGGGGGACAAGTCATGTCCGACCCAGGAGAGCACCTCAGGCTGCTGCCTCCAGCAGCCCCAAGTTATTGCTTTGGGTCGAGGGACGAAAGTCTCCGTTGCAATATTGAAAACATCCTGAGGATTCGCACGGGAGGTTATTGCCAACCTGTTGTCGAGCATTTCAAGGGTTGCTAACTGTTAAGGGGAGGTGACACGCGGCACCCCGACTCCTGCTTGCTCCTGCTGCCTTTGAGCAGAGCTGTCAGGTTGCAGGAGGTTTAGCATCCCTTCTGCTTGCTAAGGAGAGGGGGAAAGCCACTGAGACTGTATCTATCTGATTTATTTTGCTGCTCTGCTGGCAGGGGACATGGAGCAAACAAGAAAAAGGGAAGGGAAAAGAGCAGGAAAATGGAGGAGAATACAAATGAGAGTAGAGGTCCCAGCATGACATTTCTGCCACAAAATTACCTACATTTCAGCAGCGGTGCTGCCAGCACTCGTGCTAACGTTGCTCAGCTCATGGCAGAAAGGGGTTTTCTTCATGCCCCACTTCTTGGGGTTACATGAGCGTTAGCAGCACTATTATTTATTATGTTTGTCGTGGAACCCATAAAGCCTTACTCACAGACCCTCTTGTGCCAAGCACTGAAAAAAACACGAACCCAAACAAGCAAACCTCTCTTCAGACAGCGAGCACGTACAGAGCGGACAGCCCTCGCATATGCAAGAAGGAGAGAGGCTGCAAGCAGATGAAAGGAGAAAAGCAGCTATTGCTCACAATTATTTTCCAGTCCTTTGTGCCCATGAAAAAAAATATTAGAAAGTATGTCTGGAATAGCACAGGGAGCAGTGGGAATCCGGCAAAGAATCTGAAACTTATTTTCTCTATATTCTCTGCCCCTATATTCTCTGCACCTACTGAGTCTCAGTAGACGCATCCCAATTACAGCATCCAGCTCCAGCATCATAAATCAAGGTGGGCAGTGAACCCAAGAGAAAAACTCCCTTCTGACATAAGATGCTCTTGGCCAGCCTCCCCTCTGAGCATCTCAAAAGCCAGAGGATCGTTCACCTCTTTCTCACCCAAGGATACTAAAAGAATAAGCAAATAAAAAATTCAAGGGAAGAGGAAAATGGTTCAAGTCCCCTTGGCAAGACAAGCAGTAAGCAAGCACCAGGCTTTGTACTAACCCCAAGAACCATCAAGAAACAAAACAAAGGTGTAACAGAGAAGGGCAAAAATATTTATTTGCTTTTTTTTTTTTTCTCCTAGAGTCCTTTTCCCTTTCAGCCAAATAATATTTATCCCATGGGGCTCTGACAGTCATCTAGAAACCACACAAAGCCTATTTGTTCCCCTTCACCTCCCGGGCAGGAGGACCGGTGGAGCAGCTCTGAAGAAAACAAAGGACCGGGCTCCACTATTTAAAAGGGAGAAGAGGAAGAGCAGCGTAGAGCAGGGCAGAGGGGCCAAATCCCTGCGAAAGAGGAAACAGGAGAGTTTCAGAGCCAGGAATTAGGAGAAGAGCCCGGAGGCTGTGCACTGGGAATGGGATTAAAAGGGCAGTTTATCCCTCTGTGCTCTTTGGGAAGGCTGGGAGTTTCCATCTCGGCTCCCGGGAACCGGCTAGACACATCTCTGCCAGGAACGGCTTTAATTCTGCCTTTGGGCAAGGAGTCGGTGCTCAGCTCCACGTCCCTTCCACGCCAGTCCCCTGTAATTTAGTACAGTGTAGTATCCCTCCCGACCCTAAGGGACCCGCATCGTATGCAAAACCCACTCCTGAGCCACCAACTAAAATTTGGCTGTAAGCATCATCAAGACAGGACTTCACTTGCCCAACGAATTCCCAGGTCTTTTTAATGATGGACTTTAAACCCTGTTAAATTGCAAAGATCTGCAAGAAATCTTGAATGACGACACTGGCTCCTTCCAACCATGCATTTAGGACACGATAAATTTGTTCTGAACTTAAACTTCCTCCCACAGGGAGCTCTGCGAGCCAAAAAGCACTTTTAAGACAAATTCACAGTGGTGTAATGGTTACGTGACTAAAGCAGTGTTTGTTAGGTAAGCCTTAATCTTTAATAAATTACGGATAATTTGTATGTAAAGGGGTTATAAAGACTATCTGGATACTTTTAATAACTAAATGGTTGAGACAAGAGGAAGGAAGAGATGAGAAGACGAAATAGATATAAATTTAAATAGGAGACCAGCTTAGCAACCCCTAGAAATGCTCATTTTATTTTGGGAAACAGTGGCCTGATGGAATTTAAATGCTCCGTGGGAAGAGGACAGTTTTTTAAAGCACAGGAGAGTTTGGAGGTGGACAGAAGGAAACCAGGAACTGGCTTAGAGATGCAGCTTTTTACTTTTGTGGGAAAAATAAAAAAAAAAGATCATAATATGGAAGTTGAGCATTTTGAAGTGCTCAGATTGATCCTTTTTCAAAATTTGAGGCTTTTTCTATTTCAATGGCTTTTAAAAAGTTATAGCTAGTGGCTTTATCAGAAAAGCACTGATTTATCAACAAGGATTTCTGCTTGAAAAAGGAATCTTCTGGTGAAAAACAAAAAGGGCTGTTAACATTAAGCATTTTTTTTTAATAAGAATATTTTCTCTCTTTTTTTTTCTCCCCAGATAAATTGCTCAATAATTCTCAAATGCAACATATTTTGATTATGCCAGACTCTCAGCCTTCCTGTACCAAGTGGGATGCCTAGAGCATAAATGGTCATGGGCCGTTTGCCTCAGCAAACACCCACGTGGCTAAGCAAAGGTTTTCCACTCATTAATCCACCCCAAAGTCCCTCTGCACAGCAGGGGATTTACTGTAACCGGGGCAGAACCCCACAACAGGGTTTGCAGGATTTGGGATGCGCCACTCAACACTGGATTTTCACCCTCGACATCCCAGGCACCAGTCTGGTCCCATGAGGGCTTTGCCTGGCTCGCTGCATCCAAAACCTCAAGTATCACCAATACCCTGTATCAACTAGGTTGGTCACCCCATCTTCCTGGAATAGAAATGTTGCTCACAGCCACTGACATCTACCCATCCAAGACCAGTAGGAAAATAAACACAGGATTTGCAAAAGCACCAGAATTTGCCCTGTTTGAACACAGTATCGCATTCCTTAATATTGCATTAAAATCTGACCCTTTCCTTACATCTTATAAATCACTTTTTCTCCAACAGGCTGTCCCTCCTGCCACTGGCAGGGGTGCAAACAAAACAGGCATCGAAGCTGCGAGGAAGGGCAGAATCAGCCCCCCCTCCCCAGTCTAATCTTTCATGACCCGCTGGTACATTTTAGCAGGTGATGGATCCGGGGGCAGATAATTCTGCTTGCTGGTTAATTAATCCAGCATTACAAGAGCAATGAGAGTCTAATGACCATTCTTAATCCCCCTGCAATAACATTGCATACCACATTTCAAAGCGGGCCACCTGTTGGGGTGCAACTGGGGTATTTAGGATCGCAGTGGCTACTGGTTATTAGTGCCATATCCACTGGTGATATTTTATTAGCCATAATTTGATATGTTATCCGCCTCATACACTCGATCTAAGCCTGAAATATTGTTTTACAACATTAATTAAAAGCATAGACACTGAATGCTTGGTTCACATGCTCCAATGTGATTTACGGGTTCCATTTAATTAGCTGACAACCATGATTTACCACATCTACCTGGTAGGTACCATGTGTATTTAAATCAATTAATGTTTGGTGGCTTTAGTACATCTTACTAGGGAAGGAGGGAGAGTTTCTCATGAACAACTAAACTCCAAACACACACACACACACACACACAGAGAAGTCAGATATTTCAGGCATCTAAACTGCAAACAAGATGATGTGACCTGGGCAGAGTCACACAACAGCTGTTTGCAGAGTGTTGCTCTATTAAGGATCCTAGTAACTTTTCGTGGAAGATTTAACTAATTAGCCCTCAATAAACTAGACAATAAGTTATGTTTAGCTTTAATTACACAGTCATCCCATTGGCCCATTCAGTTGCTGAAAGTCAGACATGTGCTTAAGTGTTTTGCCGAATTAGGGTCAATATAAATACATATCTCTTGTAAGCATCTAGGAAGCTGCACTCATACTAATTTAATGAACTCAGTGGTTTGGAGAGATTTGCAGCTGAGGAAAAAAATACCCAGAGAAATAATGAGGTCAAGTAAAAGAAGGAAAGAAAATAGCTGGAGCCTCAGCTCAGAAGGGACACTGCGACAGGCACCTCCTTTGGAGGCTCCTATTCACTTTAACAGGATAACACGCACGTTTGGGTGGAGGGGCAGCTTGTTCTTGCACATTAAGCTTTCCTGCTCCAGGGAGGGAAGGCTATTGCAGAGGGCCCTCCAAGATGGAGAGTTTTGCCAGATGTCCTCTTGCCAGCTTCATCCCATCCCATCCCTCCTCTGCATCCTAACATCCTCCTTGTCCCTCTCCTTCCTCTTTCCCACCTTGTCCCCACCACAGGCTCCATGTTCTCTCAAACACCTTCTCTCCCCATCACCGCTGCCTGCTCCTCTTACCATCTCCAGTCCAGCCCTCTTCTTCCACCACCACAATTTTAAGCGCAGAGCTCTCTCTCCCACCCCAACCCCCAACTACTCTTTCCAGTCCAGCCTCTCCTCCATCTCATACCCTCTTTGCAATTTGCTCCTTCTAATTTGCACCCACCTCTTTCCTTCCCTGGAAGCCGTGGGAGCTCCTCAGAGCAAGTAGGTCACAGCCAGCTTCATAACTCTCTCCAGGGGTACCTACCCTGGATCCTTCTCTTTTTCAGAGGTGTTATGTCCTAAATCCAGCCAGGACAGAAGTACTGGGTTCCCCTTACCACCACAGATACATCTCCTTTTCTTTGTCATTCCTCCACTCGCTGTCTCCAAAGGACCCCCTTGTGCTGTACTCTTCTGTTCCCTCCTCCAGCACAAAAACCCCAGAACATCTCACATTTCTTCTCCTTTTCCTTTCTTTAGACCCAAACCTCTCCCAGTTTGCCCTACACCAGATGACTTTGCCAGCACATTCCTCCCTTTACCTTCAGCTGCTCTCAGGCTCACACTTGCCTCCTCTCCTTGATTTCCGCCCCCCCCCAATTATTTCCCCCGTCAGCACAATCATGCCCTAATGACCTAATAACCACTTGCCCTTCCCAGCTCCCACCATACCCAGTTGCTTCTCATCAAAACAGTCACCAAAGATGCTTCGAGCGATTGCTGCTCCAGCTCATCTTCTTCTCCTGTCCAGTTTGCCTTCTGCCTCCTTCTCCTTGCACAGAGTATTTCAATCCCAGTAAATCAACATTTCCCAAAATGAAGAGAGCCAGTATTCAGGTGGAAAATTTTCTTTAAAAAAATAAATGTCTTCTACTCTTGAGATGAATACACATTACCAAATTGTTTCCCAGCTACTCTGTTTATGTAACCTTGAAGCTACTTTGTACAATCCTTTAGTTTTGACAGTTCAAGATTTGTTATGAACTAATATTTTAAAATCAAAATAACTCAGAGGTACAAGAGATTGTTAAAGATCTCCCAGACAATCTGTGCAGGGAGTAACACTGAGAAGCAAGTTTTTGTTTTTTTTTTAAAGGAAAGGCTTTTCCTGGGTTACCTTGTCTTCAACTCAAGAGATGTTTAAGTAAACCCACTCCCTTTCCAATTTGATGGCCTTTAGGAAGTTGAAAATACACACATGGATACACACTTATTGTCTTTCTACCTGGCATTTCTATGTGAATAAAGGGCTTTCAGCCAAAACCAACCAGATAAAATCTTTCAGGAACTTTTAAAATGTCACATACTTGTGCAAATTGCCAGAGTGTTTATAGCAACAGGCACCACAACAGACCTCTATGCTTTCAATTAGGCTGGGCAGATCAAGCAACCTCCTCCGTCTGTTTATGTGCGCGTATTTGCATGTGGCATCGTGTGAGAGATTACATGGCAAAGCACGTACGTGTTCGGGAGGGGTGGGGAAATCACTGCTCTCCACTGACCCTCCTGCCCTTAGACCCTGAATGGACCACGGACACATCTGCAGGAACCCACCGGTCTGTGCAAGGGGATGAAGCCTGGCACGGTGGTCAAAATAAATCAAACATGATGATTTTGGGGTCCTTTTGTAGCAAGACCATGAGCTGCTTCACCAATTCCTGCCTATCTATATGAAGGAATTTAAACAATACTTAATCACTTCGCTGAAGGTGCTGTGAACTGTCAAAGACCTGGAAATCTTGGAGCGTAAGGTCCAGCACGTGAAGGAAATATTATTATGCATGACAGTGTGTTACCATCTTGGTGAGAAGTTGCCTAATGCTGGATATGGAGAAATTAGCTTCCAAGTTGCGTTAAGGTAAAGGAGAAAAAGACACTCGTATTCTGGAACGCAAATGTTCCTACCAAAATAATTATTCCGGAATAGCTAATCTGATAAATATCCAAAAGCAGGCGACTTCTGTGTACTGGAAGGAAGGAGTTTCATGATTTTTAGGGATTATTTCCAGGCATGTTGTTGGCTGTTTTGCCAGACAGTGCCTAAAATGGTGGGCTTCTATCTACCTGGGCCAGACAGAAATATAACTAACATCTGTGAGGATAAGATGGCAGTGATTAATTTGAGTTCTCACCCACAGAAAAATGGGCTGGAAGGATAAGGCCAAGACACCTTTAACCATAAAAACCTTACCACCAACAGTGGGATTTTTACCCAGTATATTGATTTCTCAGGGAACAAATGACCTGCTTTAATGTTTCTGTTTCTCAATGGCAATTATTTTCTAAGAAGCTGAGCAGAGTCTGTTTTCTTCTCAATGGACAAGTCCTTTCCCCTTTGCACCTTTCGGCAAGGCAGGAGATGCAGCCTTCACCTGCCAGGGGTGAGTCCTGCAGATGCCGATGTCTATCGGCAGGTAAAATGAGTCCCCGGGCAGTGCAGGGTGATGGAGAGCTCAGTACCGCACTTTAAAATGGGACAGGAAAGTGTCTGGACCGCTGCACGGGGGAGCCTGGGAAAGACAAGCGTGATTTATTGTGCTAAATCACACAAATAAAAATACGTAAGTGACTCAAGCATGCACTTGCCTTAGCAGGGGTCAGCGCAGCAGCGAGACACATCCCTCTTCCCACCTGGTGGAAAACCGCCCCGGGGAATCCTCCCAGGATCCAGTTACGGATCTGGGGAACATCACTTAAGCCAATGTATTTCATTTCCAGTCCCTTGGGATTCCAGATGAAGAATCAAAGGGGTGAAAAGGGAAGCTCCACCCAAGTTTGTATTTCACAGGATGAGGTGCATTATCAAGTGACAGTGAAACGAGCCCGAGGCGCAGTGAGTGCCGGCAGAGTGCCTACGTAGCCATGAGTTTTGATTAATTACCGCGGTATAGCTTTATCTCTCGCTCCAGTGACTTAACCACATGCACTGGGCGGAGGAGAAGCTCCTGGCCAAGAGGGAAGGTGACATAGAGCTCCCACTCCCAGCCTGCAAACCCCTCTCTTGCTGAAAAACCCTTTGCAAATAGAGATAATTTTTGAAGGGCTATGTTAAATGGGTTTTAAACAATAATTAAGCGGGGACGGGCTATGCACACGCAGCTCGGCCAGAATTGCCATTAAAAGAAGAAGAAATGATTCACTCCGTCACCTTTCGAAGCGACGCTGTCTCATTGTGGGAGGATAGGAGAAAGTACCAACTGCCCACTCGCCAAACCCCGCTCTCCTTACTCAGAGGGAATTTTTATATTGCCACCCACACAAATTCAAAAACCCATGACTCATCTCCACGGATAATGAGATCAGATTTAAAGTGACGAGATTTTGAATACAATAAAGGTTGCCTCCTAAGTTCACCGCTCGTAGAAGGCACTTTTTCCAGCATTTCCCACCTACTCCAAGAGGTGGAAAAGTCCTGATTTATTTCCATCTCCACCTCTCCCAGGAACAAAGGCTCTCAGGAGACCCCATGCCTCCCAGAGCCAGGGTTTTTTTGGACAAACACCACCTATCCTCCACATACAGCCAAAAAAAAAAAATCACAGGAGCTGGCAAAGCCTCGCATTGGTGGGAGCACTGCCCAAGCAGGAACTGAGAGGTCTGGCCCGTGATCAGCTCCATCTCGAGATGTTTCACTCGTTCCTGGCTCTCCTCCCATTGCTCCGTTCCCAGCTCTAACCTGGCGGTGGAGGACAGAGAGAGGATTTAACACCTGAATATGCCTCCTATCCTTTGCAGCTGCTGTTGCAGGGCAGGATCGGGCTATGAATCATGGACCCCTCTGGATTTTGGATGAGAAAATCATTCCCAGAGGGATTTTGAAGCTCAGCTTCAAGTTTAGGGTCTCTCAACCACTCTGTGGTTGGGTTGTGGGTTTTGTTTGGTTTTTTTTCACATTACCCCGTTGGGCTCAGGGTTCCAATTACTGCTTTTCATTCCTTTTTTCTTTAATGATTTGGAAATATTTGAGTGACAGATCTTTTATTAAAACATTGTTATCAGAAAGCATCCAAGAACGGGCAGGGCCGAACCACTCAGGGTTTCCATGCCTCAGGGAGAGCGAAGCTCTTCCTGGCTCTCGCCTGGCCTCTGATGAGCAGAGGTTTGGTATGCAGGCTTGGGTAAAGAAGACAGAAGAACGCGATTGTCGCAACAGGCCGGTAGGAAAATGAACGTCCATCACACCAGAGAGGCAAAGGAGACACCCTTCAAGAGCTTCTTCCCATCCCACTGCTGGCAGGAGAGCCATGATCAAGAAGGACATGGTGCGGGCAGCTGGTGCCGTTGCTTGCCTTGTTCCTTGTCCACTCGGTGACCATCCACACAGCTAATGCTCCTCTTGTGCTAATGCTTCAGGCACCCAAGCTAAATCCAGTGGTGGTCATGTCTTAGACCCTTCTTTTGGAGCACGACTTTGCATGAGTCATTTTTCCTTGCTTCACCTTCTCTCCTCCTGCTTTGCCCATTGAGACGTCAAGTTCCCCGGGACAAGAAGCCTGTAATGGTCCATCACATGCTGGTACAACAGTTAGTCCCGTGATCGCATCTTCTGACACAGGCACTGCACATAAAGGTCTATGGATTATATTCTGGAGGAGATCAAATTAATTGCTCATGGATGTGATGGAAAATGAGGTTTTACCCATCCATCCTTTTTTTCCCCCTACTAAGTGCATATTTTTTCCATTTTGCTTTAAAGATCATTCTAAAATGAGCCTTGGAGCACCAGGGCCAGAACCTGAAATAATTCTGTTTAGAAGGCCCTCAGCAGGGGTTACTATTGGGTTGCTGCGTGTCTTCTCAAAGCTCTCCCATCTTCCACAGCACGTTCTCGCTGCATTTTCCAAGAAACTGGGCAAGAAGAATCCAGCTGCTGTCCCCAGCTCGCCTCACCCAGAGTATTTTGGGTTTTGGGATGGTGGGATCGAGTGCCAAACACCAACTGCTCTTTGTCAGAGCACACACTTGACACGGCACCGCTTTCTAGTCCTCCCAGGCTGATGTGGTTTCTGCCCAGCTAAGTCAACATCACACCCAACGGTTGTGGAAAAAGAAAAAAAAAAAAAGCCCAATTTGCTCTCTCTTGCCTATCCATGAAGCAATTCCGATTATTTAATGGACTAAACGAGCCTGAAAGCCACAAGGAGCACCTGTGGTGAGAGGAAATGAGTATTTCACAGCTGGATGCATTTGGCGGGTCACTCGCAGGTTCTGGCACAGAGGGGCATCGCTGGCATCTGGGGCTTGGCCGCGCCATTCCTCCGCTGCTCCCAAGAGGGAGGAGATCAGGAGGGAGGAATTTCTAATTATGCTTGCCGAAAATTTCACTCCTACTGAAATTGGATGGATGTTGGGCAGGTTTGCTCGAGGCAAAGGGGCTAAGCCCCTTTCCTAGAGGCCACCTATCTTTCAGGAGATGAGGTTTTTGTGAAGCCAACATGCATCTTCACTGATGAAAGATATGAGCAGAAGAATTCCACCTGACATGCAGGGACAGACTTCGCTGATGCCCCGGGGCTACGCACACCCCTGTCGCTGTGCCAGGGGGTGCCAAGCATTAGCAGGGCTTCATCCTGCTTACATGCTCCTGAGTGCATGTTCTCAAATCCTTCTTCCCAAAACAAAAATTATTATCAGGGCTTTTGCCTCCTTTGTTTTGCTTGGCTGGGTCACCTCTGTTTATTGTTTGTTGCCGCGCTGCCTCTGCTGCCGAGCGGCTGGAGACGGGCTATGCCAGCGGGCAGATGCCGGACGGGGGAGAAGGGTCTGGACATGCAGGATGCGGCGCTGCCTGCTCGAGGCTCCGCGTGTGACACGAAACAGTGGGAAAAATTCAGCCAAAACTTTGTTTTGACAGAGGATTTGGTTTCCTGTGCAGCCCCAGCAACTCTTGCATTATTGTTGTTATTATTACTAATACTATTATTATTATTATCTTGAACTGAAATACCCAGCAACAAACACATTAGGATTTTGCTTTTGCCTCACCTTGTTCTGCCAACAAAAAATGTTGAGGGGAACTCACGAACTAAGCAAGCAATGGGGCAGAAACCACCTAAGACTTTCAGAGTGGAGTAAAGAAAGCTGGACGGGAAGGAGCCTGGGAAGGGTCTAGGAGCAAGGTGGTAGCAAAAGTGCTCAGGCTGGAGGCTTTGAACTCAAGCAAGAGACATTAGGGGAGAAATACAAATAGAGAGGGGCAGAAAATAAATGAGAAGCACTTTTCCTACACCCCTGCTCACTCATAAAACTGGAGGAGTGAAGCAATGTACGCCACTTGTGCCAAGGGAAAGGAGAGGAGAGGAAAACCGACAACTTCACCAGCTCGGCGAGATCTTCAGGAAAAAAACAAATGACCTTTTGTGCTGTCTGGGGAGAGACTCTTCCATCATCTTTATGGATTTCCACCTTTGGCAATAGCTAAATAGGCTTGCATATCTACCATCAAGACACTAACAGCCATGCCATAAATCTTAACCCTAAACTATCATTATTCACCAGAGAAAATGAATGGTTTGCTCTGCACATGAAAAAAGAGCACAGCTTCTGAAAGAGGAGACCCCTCTCGGGCTGGGCATCCTCCCCGGCTGCATTTCGGGCTCGCTCCTACTTGTCGGTGGGATGAGCGCTTCTTGTGTATTCGGCTTTCAGAAACATCCATGAAAATGTGTTTTTTTCTAGTTCTTGAAACCGATATTATCTTGATATTATCTGTTGCTTGAAAGAGTGAGTCAGGTTGGGAAACGATGCTAGGTGGTCAGGTCTCAGTTGCTGTTCCGCAAAATGGAGTTAGATGAACTCACTCGGAATAAACATTAAGGATTACTGGGGTCCCAGAAATTATAATAATTGGGGTTAAACTCATCGATACAGCCAGAAAAATTGTCCAGAGCTTGTTTCGCCTTTCTCCTCTCCCCCACGAAGGGGACACAGCCCAGGTACGGTTGTGTTGGCTCTGGGGCAGCTGCAATGCGATTTAATTCCTCCCCTCTCATTACCGCTTCCTTAGCCGGGGTGCCTGCGAGCCCTAAGGGAGAGCAGGGGATGAGGGGAAACATTAGTTTCTTAACAAATTCTTGTGTCATCTTCTTGACAGCACCTTTAAGCGCTGAATGACACTCAGGAATGATGTGGCTTAACCTCAAGAGTTCAAGCGAGGGAGCATTTCCCCTTGCCAAGGAGCAGCAGTAATCGCTGGAGAAGAAATCCGTTCCAGCCCTCCCTGCCAGCAGCCACCGATCGCTTTTAACCCACGTGGCAGGGACACATCCGAGGCACCCCGCTCCCTCCGGGCTGTGACACTACGCGAGCGGTAACAGCTGGGTACCGTTGCATTTTGGAAGAGCGTTAGGATATTTGTGAATAAAGGGGATACAAGACACCCTGCAAAATTACCGCCTTTCAGTGGAGGCGGCGCGACCGACCTTATCCACTCTCCTCATCTACTGAAAATGGAAAATAAAAGGGGTTAACGCAAAGCACGGGGAAGGCGAGCGCAAGCGGAGAGAATAGCGGCAGCACCTGCATTCCCGCGGGATGCAGGCTGGGCACGACGGGCGCCTGGCTCGCTGCGCCGGCCCCGTGGGTGAGGAGTTGGATGCGAAGGCTTTCCCGCAGCACTCCCTTTCCACACTTATTATCTGGAGACCAATAAAAAGCCATGGTCTTAAATCCCAGGGATTAAAGGTTTAACGTGACCAAGAAGAAGAAGAAGCCTGGAGAGCATTAATTAATGTTTATATGTGGTTTCTACCTTCTCTTCCCTTTTTCTTCACCCTTTGTCTGCCTCAAATGACAATAGGTGGGAACAGCTTTTTCTGCTCATGCCGGGCTTCACTGGCTAAGACTCTTCTTTCTCCTCTCCAAAACGTATGTAACAATTTAACGCAGGGGCTCATGATTCATGTGGCTTTCCCAGTGTTTATCTGCAATTAAGGCTCCCATTGTTCCCCAGCACTGGCCTTTTCTTGTAGGTTATATTCTCCACACAATGATCCCCATCTCAGCCCTGCAGCCCTAGCCTGGGAAACACTCGGCATCGCTGCCTCCACCGCTGGAGCCCACGCTTCTCCTCCCTCCTCTCCAAAACGAAGTAAATAACTTGCCACCCATGCGGCATTAAGAGCAGGCACCGCTGCAAAGTCCCACCCTCGCTGGCTTCTCGGGAGCTGGTGTGTGTAACCCTGACCTTTCTTTCTAACTTCTTTGGGTCAAAAGTATTCCTTGTTCACGGGATGAGCCTCTGGCAGGGAGGAGAGAAGATGAAGTACCTAATCCCCAGCCAGATGCTCAGAGGGTATAAATGGCTCCCCACTGATTTATGTCAGCTGAAAATATGACTCAACTGTGTCTCTAGGTTTCTGTATAGCATTGCACTATGATGCACTTGAACCCAGTAATTTTAGCCAAGCAAAAATTTCAAGCTACTGCAACAGGTGAAAAGAATGAGGAGGGGCTGTTCTCTTCTCCTGCCTCATCAGAACACATACTACCATCTTCTTTTAAAAAAAAAAACCAGAAAACAACAAAAAAAACCCCGAAAAAAATCCCTCATCAGCTATTCATCTAAGTTCTTGAAGTTTTTTATACTGTATTATGGTTTTATTTTTCATGCTCAGCCAGCAGAGAGGACGCATTGCATGGACAACACTGCATACAGGGGAGCGCAGGATGGCAGTGCCTGGGGTGCAGCATCCCTGCAATCCATCACGCGGAGAGGCCTTTGCATTGGAAGGAAGAGACTTACACTTGGGTACAACATTCACAGTTGCATGAAGAAACTTCAAAAAACCTTTGGTACTTCAGTTGCAAACTCCAGGCCTTGGAAGTTGGGGATGCTGGAGACTGGGTGTTGCAAGAAGTGATAAATTAACCTCTCTTTTTCAGGAAACACCTATAGAAGTAGACTGGGTGAGCTATGAAAACCTTATGCAATAACAGATGCCACCTTCTCCATATTTTCCATGGTTCCAGCCTACCCTACCTAGAGATGTCTGTCCCTCCCCTCTTTTCCTCCTGTCATTCATGTGCTTTCCCAAAACCTGTTTGGAGATGCCTGCTGACCAGGACAGGAGGCTAAAGCTGAGAGGAGAAAGCCCGGTGCTGGGCTCCTGGCAAGGCAGAGCCTGCAGCTCCGTGTCATCCATTCCTCATCCACTGCACATTCACGTACGATGACACCACATCATGGGCCCTGAATGCTCCCCCCTTGTAATTTTTGCATTCTGCTCCCTCTATTTATAAAGCAGGCTTGCCAGGCGAGGCACGCCGGGTAAACGCGCGATGCCAAGGCAGGATTAAGCCTAACTGCATTGCAGCAATTCCAGGCGCTGCCAAGCGAGCACTTCTGCATGAAAGAGCAATCACCGTGTCCGTCCCCCTCCTCTCCGCTGCATGCAGCCAGAGGCTTGGTACCGACCCCCGGACAAAGCGGAGAGCATCCCTCCATCCCGCAGCTCCCGGGGGTTTAGTCAGTCCTAAAGAGCCGCAGCGATCCCAACAGCGCCGGGCTGGGGGGTTAATACAACGCAGTGAGGGGGGACTCCCTTTTCACCTCCCTCCTAACACAGGCACAGAATTAATTTGAACTAGAGGAAGTTTCTTAAGAAGAGAAATTTACTCGGGATATCAATATTTCCAGTAATGGAATATCCACCATAACCTAGGCACACTGCTCCGCGATCAATTAGCCTCGCTGTTAAAATGTCTCTCCTGCCACCTCCATCATCCATTCTGTCCATTAGGGAAAATCCAGTAGATTTAAAAATGAGATGCATGTCATTTCAACTTCTGTATCATTTTTTAATGCAAAAAAAAAGAAAAGAAAGGATAATGCTAATTAAAAAAAAAAACCTTCCCCAAAAGATATTATTTTCCAGAAGCTGCAATTACAGCTCTTTTGCTTCTGACTCTAGACCAAGAGCTAATGAACTCATTGACAATATAACTAGCGTGCAAGGAAAGGGACTTGGCACAGCAAGAAGCCGAGCCCTATGAATAGAAGGTTTCGTACAGCCTCAGCCACGTTAATGCCGTCTCCATTCAAAAACATTGTGCCTGAGCATGGGGGAATATTTCCACGTTTGCCAAATGGAATAACCGTAACAGCAAGTTATTATTACTCCATTAAGCAACCGCAGCTATTTCTCTGCTCTTTCCCCAAGTTAAAAAACAAAGGCTGAACAGAACATAACTGTTCACAGCCTGTTTAGCAAGATCACCTATTTTTAATGCGACATCTGTTATTACGCCAAAGTACCCATAGCTCCTGAAAAAAAAAGAAAAAGCTGGATAATAATAGAACTTTATTAATTATAATCACCAGCAATTAGAGAGAGAATGGGCCCGATCCTGCTCTCACCTACAGACACCACAAGGGCACAATGCCAGGTGAGGGAGGGAAGGCAGGTCTGTGAACCTAAAGGCACATGAAGGGTTGCCCAGGGCACGTCCACCCACCCGTCCTTGACGAGCAAGAAGCAGATCGGCCCAGAAGCGAGAAGGAAGGGCGTGCTTGAGAGCTTAATGAGGCAGCAGGACTCACTGCCACACGATGCTTCCGAAACCCAAGAGCCACAGTGTAACTGATGTGGATAATAATACCTAGGGTCATTATAGCCAGAAGTAAGAAGCATTTTGGAGGCATATACGATGTCATGTACCGGGGTTAAGCCAGCTGTTAGAGGTTAGGAAAAGGGCCATTGCAGAAGAAAGATTGCTCTGCATCTGTCTGCCACTGTTCCTTGTGTTTCCCTCTGCGCCCTTGGCACCCAGCGCTGATAAATTTGACTCTACTCTTTGGACACCTATTTTTCTAAATTACTCGGTGTTCTCCACTTCCACTCTCTGTTGCAGGTACTGCTCAGCTAAGAACAAAGTAGTCAAACTCAAAGACGTCTGCTTTTGCTAAAGGTACCAGGGGATCATTAATTTCCAGGCAAATCAAGGTCCGGTGGCTTCAGATGTTATTTAGCCGGCAGCAATCTAAACTAAGGAAACCAACGAAGAGCAATTCACCTTTGCAGGAGACAGGATAAATTGTCTCTTTCTCTGCACTGGCCATAGATGGAAGAAGATGGTCAGCTCAGACTAAACAGCAAACTTTTGGATGGTCAAAGTCAGGTGAGATGAAGCCCACCCAAAGGGAGGAGTGTTACAAGCCACTGTTGTGTAGCGGTGCCCGACAGATTCTCAAAATGAGAATAACAATGTCTGCCATAATTTAAAAAAATAAAGGTAGTATAAGGTTTATTTCCTCACCTCTTAATTGTCAGTCCTGAAAGGGCTCATTTTTTGCATACCATAACGGCAACAAAAATTTGATAAAGGGATCCAACTACCAACCAAAACTGGAGGAGAACATTGGAGCAGGAGCCAGCAAAAGAGTGGAAATCACAGCAACTTCCACTGAGAAATCAGGTCAGCATTTCTATTCAATCCCGGTAAAATTCACTGGTATTAGCTCATTCGGCTTAAGAACATGAATGAATATGACAGCCTGGATATGGGAGCTACATTACAGCAGAACGGCAATGGGACCCGAGGTACCTGAAGTGGCTTGGACCCTAAACTTGACAGTAAAGCTGATGGTGGCTTCACTGGAGATGGGCGCAAAGATCCAACTTCAGAGATTAAGGGCTGGTGGCTTCAACCTGAACCTCTCTAAAGCTGATGAACGGCCCCACAGGAGCATTTCTGTGATTTGCACACTGAGTTTACTGACTGCCAGCTTTGGGTGCCTTCACAAATTCACCCCCAACAGCAAGCTCCACCACGACTGTGGGTTTTTCATACTCCAGACCTGCATGCTACAGCTTGGTCCCATCCCTGCCGCTCACATCCTTCTGCACCTGCTGACTTGGGCTAGAATCACAGGTGATAATATACTGCCAGAAAGTCTGTTACAATATTTCCCCATGCACCAAAAGCACAGGAATTTGGAGGAATTTACGAGAAACTCTGGCAAGACTCACACCCTGGTTCACAAGCTAAAGCCTTTCAAAGGAATTAAAATACTTTTCTTATGAGCAGCTGAACTCATGTCCGTGCTCTTATTGCTATCAGGCAGGATCCCTGGGTCTTGCAGTCTTGCCGCTCTCGTCTTTGTTATTTTGAGAACTGTGCTTCACCTCTTTGTGCCTTTAGCTTCCATATCTGTAAAATGGGCTCTTCACCTAACTTAGAAGTCTTGCATCAACTAATGTTGCTAAAGCATTTAAAATCATGGCCATGGAGTTCTTGTTTTCTTGATTTCACCCTGTAAGAAGAGTAAAATTAAAGCCAATTGCTACAGAAAAGAAGCCTTTGTGTCTCATCTTCCTCCATCAGATTAAGTTTCTAAGGTATGTTAAGAAATGAGACCCCATAGGGGTTAGCGGTGTCCATTTAAATCTCTCAAATACCTACACGCAAATACACCAAGTGCACAAGGATTAACTCTAAATCTGAGTGGATTAGTCAAGAAGTCTTGCACAGCAATGTGGAATTGCTGGAGAAAAATATATAAAATTGTCATTTTTGTCAACTTTACAATACAACTTGATCCCCCATGTATAATGAGCTGTAAGCCTGGCAATATCGCAGGATCAGGTGAAGAGAAAACTTTCACTTGGGAAAAACACAGTGGAATTCACGGGGTCAGAGCATCAGAGACATGAGAGATGGGAAACCTGAGGCCACCTAGCTCCCTCACTCAACACCCAGCAGTCCCCACCGGCTGCCTTCCTGGAGCTCGTCCAGTCCTTCTTCAAATCTATAGTCACACACACACATATAAAAATATGTATTTACACACTCCCAAGGAATTAAAGACAACTATGAAAGATTAGGACGTGGAAGGCTTGATTAAACATATGAAATAACGTGAGCAAACGGATAACCTTGATCTGTCTTTTGAAGGCTATATACATCATCATACTAAAAAAAAGGGAGACAACTCCCTTTCAAGAAGAACATTTAAAATAAAGCAAGCCCAGTTTCCTACAGCACTTCCCTTGCTTATGAGATGTTTCAGCTGAAGGAGAGCAGAGAAAACCACTTACGATAACCTTACTGATCTATGCACTGACCCCTAGAAGTTGCTACCATGCTACATGGGTGGAAGAAGTGACTAAGGGAAAATTCCAGCTCTGACAGCTGTCCTGAGAAGTTTGTGACTCTGTGAATCTGTCGGTAGAAGAAAGGACGCACCACGCTGCCCTTCTGCCAGGTATGGGGGAGAAATATTAAAAGGCAGTAAGATTTTTTTCTAGGTTATCAAGGGAAAAGGGTCAGAACTGCTCCCAGGCTCCCGTAACCCGGATTGCATTTGATCCACAAAACTTTCCTCACTTTTTTCCTAAAAATTTCCCTGCCTCGAACTGGTTGTCAGTGGCTGCATGACTGGTCACAGCTTATTCATAGCCTTAATTAGCAGGTGTGTGACTGCCTGTTGAGCCACATTTTTAGATCTCCCGGCTCTTGCAAGCTGTCAGAAAGAAAGGCATTATTTTAGGTAAAATACCACCGCAAAACAGAGTGACATTCAGTTTGACGTGTGAGGATAAATTAAGGATGAGGATACGTTAAAGAAAACTCTGAGCGCCTTCGTCACATTCCTATATTCAAGGAGAAATGCAGCTGAGTTTCAGTTGATCTTGGCTTCTTCACTGACCTGTAGCAGTAAATTTTCCCCCCTTTTAGTGTTTAAATAGTTTGTCAGTGAATGATCCCATTCATAAAGTGCTGGCGATGACAGTTCTGCAAAGCTAAATGGCACTTAAATGTGCACCTAATAAATCTGCAACAAAAATAAACAGAGAGGATGAGGAAAAAAAGAGATTAACAATGCCAAAGAGCTAAAAAAAAAAAAAAATTTAAAAAAAAAAATCACTGGCAGGTATGAAAGGATATTGTCATTAAAACTGTTTGAAATGGTATTGTGCAGGATTGCTCCCATTTCCCACCCCTGTTTGGCTGACCTTTGAATTCTCAGAAGAAAACAGGCTTGGCTGTTATCTGGGAACTCTGTATTTGGTCAGATAAATTTGCTGTGGACAGTGCAGATCCATCCCTCCGTGTCTCTGTGCAGGTAACCGCTTCCACTGCGACCTCCTGAATTAGCCAAAGGGCATCCCCACTCTCGTGGAAAGCAAAATTTGCATTTATGAAAGGGTAACCCTGGTTCCATAAGGAAAAATGAATGCAAATACTCAAATTGCTGAAAGCAGGAGTCAGACTGGGGGGGAAGTAAGGGCAGAAAAGCTGGAACTACGACAATCCAGTAAGAAACAAATTTCAGAGAACATAAAGCTCTTGTGTTGCAAACAAGATGCTTATCACAGAACCACAAACTCCAAGAGCAAAAGTTTTAATAACTTAGCCTAGTCGAAGGTGGCACTGAAGAAATGTCACATGTATTTAAGAACTGGAAAGAAAACTTGAATTAAGCAAACAGACTGAACGCTGACTTTAATAACTTGGGAAAAACCCCCCACACCTAAATGTAGAGGAGATACAGGGAAATGGGATAATGTGGAAAGAAGTTTGCTATGCCTAATCTCTCTCTTCAATAAGGTAATGGATTTTCTAGACAAAGAAAATGCAGTACACCAGTAATTTGTATGGACAGTGTAATTCTGTATAGGGAATTAATAACTTCACTGACAGAAGTGGGGTTTTGTGTAAGAGGGTACAGAGATGGCAAGAGATCAAAGGAAAACGTGTCCAGAGGGAGACAAGTGGGCTCAAGAAAGTTTATTAACAGAGTTGTTCAGGATTCAGACTGAGACTAATTTTATATAACTCTTTAATTAAAACCCTGGGCAGAAAAAGCAGAGTTGAGCCATCAAAGTTTGCTGACGACAAAAAGCTGAGTCAGATTGCCATTACCGAAAAGGACTGTACAACCTGCAGGAAAAGCAGGAGATGGAGGACTGGAGCAGAGGAACGAGACACGGGATGAGCAAGCCCCAAGCGTGGTAATCAGGGAATGACCTAACAAGGTTTCTGGATACCAAAATCAGGTGGCCCATACTAAAAAACAATGTAACTGTAACTCCAAAATGAGCCAGATAAGGTACTTGTGCTGGAGATAGCACCGCTGTGAGACCTTCTGTGTAGCAACGTGTATAGTTTTCATCACCTATATTCAAGAAACATAAATTCAGCCTGGAACAGGAGCAGCAAAAGGATACCAGAGTGATCGGGGGAAGGAGTTTATCTCATGAGAGAAGCCTCCAAGAGCCTAGCAGGATGAAGGCTGCACCGAGATATGATCCCTAGCTATAAATACCCAGGGACAGAAGCAGCAGAGAGGGAGAAGAACTGTTTGTGCTAGTGGACAATGCTAGTACAAAAAATAAAATACAGTGAAATGGGACATACATAAGTGTAGATAGAAAATTTAATGAAGGACGACCACAGGAGTTAGCCTCTGGAACAGCTTTCCAATAGGAGTAGAAATGTACAAACCCCCTCCATTTGTTTTTAAACGGAGATGGAAATATTTATGAAAGGGAAAGTATGAACAAACACATGCAATTGCAACAAGCTGGTCTTCGTAATCCAAACAGACCCTGCTAATCCTGATTTTTATCTCCTGCCATCGTACAGGATCCCATCTTGAGAAAGCACCCCCCAGCACTAACAGCGGAGAATCTTGTTGCACGGGGAAAAGGGGAATATTTGTGTTATGTTTCACAAGCATCCATTTCCTGGTCTGTTGTTATTGTAACTACGCCGAGTTTAATCAAACTAAGCTGTTAGGAAGAACAAGCAGGAAATGAAACTGATAAAACTAGGATCCTCCAAAGAGGACAGCACGGCTCTTAGAAGCACTTGGGGAACATCACTGATTTGGCAACACTCCCCTGTTTACCTGCTCCAGATTTATCCTCCAAAACCTAGAGCTTAGTTTCTTTGCTGACAGCAGATCTTTAAACAGAGCTATTAGAAAAGAGTCGAAATGCAGAAAGCTTTCCTTTTCTGAAAGAAAAAAAGAGCATCCTGCCTTCGCAATCCAGTTGCTGGATTTGCAGTAAGTAACTCAACTTAGGAGACCCACCGCTGCGGGAGACCGTGCGAGACACCCTCAAAAGAGCTCTATCTTCAGAGGAAGGATTATCTGCTGCTTGAAAATCAGGATCTCTCTCGGGTGTCTCAAATTCAGACTTTGAAGACTGATCTTGGCCCTTGCTCCCAGGCCCGCGTCCCATACAAACTGCACGCGGCGCTGAGTAAATCAGGCTAGAATCCCACTCTCTGCTACCTTGGGCTCTCTGCAAATTACTGCTCGAACAGATGGGCTCCGTACTGTGTCCAAAAGGTCAACACATTTGGCCTAATCCAGACCAGGGCTGGGAGCCAGGGAGCAGAGCATTCCTCAGGAAGGGGGTCACAGAGGCAGCTCCACAGCTTTCAAACAGCTTTTACCAAGGGGAGGACCAAGTTCGGGGGCTTTCGCTTATCCCCGGGTGGCAACACGGCACGAGGAGAGAGGCAGGTCCTCGGGAAGGGGAATAACGAACCTCAGATTTAGCAGGGAAATGTCTGGCTGACGCTTCACGAATGAGTTATCCCGCCTCTCCTGGCAAGAGCTTAGAACAAACGTCAAGCCATTCTCTGCACTTCGACGTCTTCATCTTACTGCTCATGATGGGTGACTTTTCACTGCACAAATGGATCTAATTATTACCTCAGGGGTAAATATTCACTCAGGCACACAGAGAATAAGGCAGGTAACTCCCAGTCTGGGCTTCTAATCCCATTATCAGACACCTCCTCAGCATCATTATCCCAAATAACACAAAATGAAACACAGGGGAAAAAAATACCATTGTATTTCCAGTAATGAGAAGCATGGACAAGAGAGGAAATAATTTCTCTGAGTCATGCTCCCCACCCAAATAATAGAAATATCTCCATGTGGAGAAGCAGATGACGTTATGGATTAGCTGCACTTAATTTTCATCGTGAAGAAGTTCCTATGTGCAAATCCCAGCACAGAAAGCCAGCTCTCTCTACTTAGGTGGCCTGGACTGCGGCTATTTGCTCTCTTTGAGGTTTGCAGGGAGCTGGTGCCGTACATCCCTTGTTTGCAAGGGATCAGTCCTCTCAGACTGAAACCATCCTCCTCCGATCATCCCGCATCAATCCAGGGATGAGCACAGCCGCAGAATAAAGGGAGCGATTGTTCCGGATGGAGAAAGCCATTCTGATGTGGTTTGGGAGCAGACTTGGGCGTCTGCTGCTCAAGAGCTGGCGGCATGGGTGGATCACGGTTCCTACCCCCGGGAGTCCCAGAAGGGGCAATCCCCCAGCTGCAGAAGCCCCGAGGACCTCCTGCGGGAGCAAAGCTGACTGGGAAGGGGCAGACGCAGCAAGGTTTGGAAAAGGAGCCGGAATTACAGGCAATCCGAGCTTCCAGTAAGAAGAGGGAAATTCCCGTCTCTCCTGGCAGGACCTTGGATGCCCAGAGCACCAAGGCTTGTACGTGCACGTATATGCTAGGGACAGGGACGGATGATGGAGGAAAAGTTTCTCTCTTCTCTGAGCTGGTGCCACCATCTCCCAGCAGAACAGCTGTGAGCAAGAAACCCTCAGCCTGTGACCTGTGTGTGTATTTATCACTTTTAATCCATCACTTCCAGCTTGTTGGTTTCTCATTTAGCTACGAGATGTCTAGGAGAGTCTGTATTCTCCAGAGGCACCAGGAAAGCTCCACAGAGAGCAGCTCTGCGATCTGGCTTTAAAAATAATCTTCCCTCCCTCCCCAAATGTTAGCTTGCTAAAAAGTACTCGAGAGCCATAAAAAATCTACAGGGTTTGTATCCAGCAGTCTCAAGGAAGAAGCCCTGCTGTTTCCATGACGGTTTACACCTCTTTTTTTTCCCCACCACTTTTGCAAAGAGTACTACTATAGTATCACGGTTACGAGGTGACACTGCTGAACAGCCACCCAAGCCGCCTAGCTGTGGCGGGGAAGGATGCTGCTGAAAACTTTCTCCCAGTGGTTTGCTTCTTGCAAAAATACTAGGGCCTGACTGACAAAGCAGCTCTCAGACTTGTTTTAACTTAATTTACTCCCTGCGAGAGCCTCTCTGACACCTTGCAGGGGTGCGGGATCTCTTGTACATAGGTCTACCCTAGCCAAACGGGCCCTAGCTCATCGGAGGTCTGTAAGAATCTGCACAGCATCAGAATTGGGTATCACGGCTCTGATATCACCAAGAAAGGTTTTGCTTTAGCTTAAATAAAAGCCGGGCTTTGGGTGTGGTGAGAACGGTGAAGTCTTAAGTGTCCAGGAACTTGTAACATTCGCCACCTGACAACGATGCTAGCTACTGTTTGGGAAAGACATTAATGGCCCTCGCATGGGAAGTGTAAAAGGCCTGAAATATTTTACTATTGTTTTATCAACACGGGTTTGGTTCCTTTGGTTTTATGCAAATATGAGAAGCATTTGCCCAAGGGGTAACCATTGCTTCCTCTGCTTTTGTAAGTGCTCTGGCATGCTCAGCAGCCTTCTTCCCCAGGAAATTTTGGCTTATGAAAGTTCTTTTTGATAAATTTGTTTCTCGCTAATCTCTGGGGGAAAAAAAGCCCTCCTCCCAGTTGCATGCAGGAAGGTAGGCTGTCCAGGACCAGGATGATTTCAGGAACCTCTCTCAGTGAGTAACTCTCTCTATTACTCTCAATTGTTTGACAAAACAAGAGCTTCAGTGTTTCCAGCAGTTAACTTACATGTCAGAACAGCCTAGAGGGGTTAACTCTCTCCATTGGCAACCGCCTAGCAGTACACCTCTCCCTTTTGGCACCTACGATCCCAGCAGCGATAAGAGGCTTCCTTCCTAGCAGTTACTGCCGTGCTAAGGCGTAATTATTCCACTGCATTGCGACAGTACGTTCATGGAGATTAACAGTATGGGAAAGAACTAGAACTGGGGGGAAAGCCTAGAAATCACAGGGTATCTGGTTATGAGGACAAAAAAAAAAAAAAAAAAGAATTAATCTATTTCTGCTAGGGAAAAATATATTTAGATTTTAGGATTCAAATCCCTGCACTGCAAAATCGCCCTCATTAACTTTAACTCCAGGACTTCAAAGTCTAAAAGCTAGTATCTAGTTACGGATTCCTAGAGCACAAGACAAGCAACAAGCTGGGGGGTGGGGGGTTTGGGGGGTTTTTTGGTTGTAATTTTAACCAAATATCACTAATTTAAGAGATCTGAATTGCAACTACTATGTTTGCAATGTGCCACTCTTGTAAAAAAAGGAAAGCTACTCTGGTCCAAAGATTTATGGCCCCAAACCACCTTGTCTTCAGTTTACAGTAAAACGTGATAAATCCTACCTGGCAGTACCAGACCTTGGGAAGAAAGAGGCGCGAGGTTCTTGCAGGATGTTCATGCCCAACATCTAAGATTCCATAGGATTTAGGCTTCACCAAACCTCTGCCTTCGTCAAGACACAGATTTGGGCCCAAATCCTGTGCTGTAGCCTAAGTCTAATCCAACTGTTCTTTACTCAGCTACGTTTTAACTTATATAGCGTAAGAGGCAACTTATGAAAAATCTGTCATTCACCATCCTTGCATATATAGCTAAACCCCAGAAAAAACTCTTTACAGAACCAGAGCTTTATCTGTCAAAACTTACCAAAGTTGACTTTTCAACATGATTATTTTTCTCCCTAGTCTTTATTTTTTGTGTAGTTGGATACCATTAAGATTTTCACCTTTACTTTTTCTTTCACCTCCTCTTTCTCCCCTCTTTTTTTTCACCCATTCCTTTCTTACTGGCCTTTTCCATTTTGCTTCTGAAGAAAGACAATGGAGAGAAGGGGGAACTGAAAACCCACCCAAACACCAAATTTCTTTGTACTGGCCTGGAGTTAAATGAATACATTAAAAAAAAAAAAAAAAAAACAAAAAAAAAAAAACAGGACGAAAGCCCATTCATCCTTGCTGGGACCTGGGGGAACTTAGCATCTTGCAGGATGAGCTCAGTGCTTTGCAAAATTATCTAAACAGTGGGTACAATAAAAGGTGGGTCCCAGCCAGAACTCCGGATATAAGCACTTTCCATCCCTGTAGGGGAGTTTGGATTTCAACATCGGGGCTTGTTTCTTGCTGTTAGAACTGGAAGCCGAACACCCCTGAACATCAGCAATGTTCAACCCCAAGGGCACACGTCTCTGATCAAACTCCTCCGATAAGTGACAAGCAGTCCTAGGACAGGAGATCTCGGTGCCTGGGATACAGAACAGTCGATAGCCTTTTAAAGAAATAAAACTATCTTCAGGACCAGTGCAAAGGCCCTTGGAAAGCCCTTTGCTGTCACACTACTGATAGAAGATGAAGCCTGTTTGTGCAGGCTTCCTCAATACTGACTCCAAGTTGCAGTACACTTCAGCTACACTTCTGAACAAGGGTGCCTAAAATGAGACTTGCAATGTTCTTTTCGGGTCTCAGGAGCACGAAGCAAATACAACTCACAGCCACAAGAGCTGGGCATCAGCACAGCCCCCTTTAAAGGCTAAACTCAAACAGCCAGGCTTTCTCCAGCCCAGCCCTGAAGCCTATCTCAGCTCAGCCCAAAGCAAAGGGGAAGAGTTGCTCAATTCTTTGCATTTCAGTGACAAGACCAAAAATAAACCCAACGGAAGAAAACCTTAAAACAAGAGGAAAAGGAGCACTTGCCTACCAAAGGCTGGGATCAGTACGTTCAATTCTGCTAGAATCTGTAGATGTTTTTCTCCAGCTGCAGATGTAACACAGAACAGACAACAAGTATGAAAAGATTTAGCCAAGAAATAATTCAATGCTTTTACCCTTTCTCCCCTGCTGTTTTCTTTCCATCCAAACACACGCATTCTGAATGTGCTTTCCATGAATATTCAAGAGATTTATCAGGAAAGTCAGTGAAAGTAATTCAGTGTGTGCAAGTATCAGAGAACATTTCAAGAGCTAATTTTGCACTTAATCACATTGAAAAATACGATGCTAAGATTGCTACTCATCCAAAAGAAGAACAAAAACATCTTCAGTGTCTTATGGACTCATTAAAAACTAGCCCAGACAGCTAGAGTATTGCATTTTTATCCAGATTGACTCATAAGTGATTAGAATGGGATTAAAAAAAAAAAAAAAATCACTGGAACTGTTCCCACTGTAAAGTGGGGTTGAATCAGAAACAATTATTTTCATTTGGGAAGTGAGAAATGTCATTTTGTAAAATTTATTTTATTCTTTGCTGGAAAATGGCCAAATTTGTTTTACTTGTGATTTAGAAACGTATCTTTAAAATTTTTTGAAATTTTATATTTTCATACATTCATTATCAGTTTCATTGGATAGCACAGAACCACCACACACCGCTTCCTATTTCAGAGAAAGAAAGTAATTTTTTTTTTCCTGTTTCTACTTTTCCTTCCCCTCCCGCCATGTAAATCTATGAAAATTCCTCAAATTAGACAAATCCACTGGGTGCCAAATGCAAAAAAATCCCCCACAAAACCCACATGCATTATCCATTTTATGGAACACACGTTGGTTAAAAGCAAGGCTATACAGTAAAATTTCCAAAAGCTATGTTTAAAATACACCTCTGAAATTTTTTTGAAAAGTTCACTAGAAGGTATTTTCACTTTGAACTCAGAGAAGTTAAAATATCTTTGATGCCTTCCCCGATGGTCAGCTTTTTATGTTGCTGGAATGATCTGCACAGAAAATTTGATTTAATGAACTATTCAGGTTTCCAAATAAACCTAGTTGAGACTCTTGCAGACTTTTTTGCAATCTGATGGTGAAACTCATTAGACAAATTATTTCCAGTAAATTGCTCTCTTCACCCTCACCGAGTACTACTGCATTTAAGACTTGTGGAAACATTTTATTTTGAGATAACATTGCTGTTGCTACTATCCAAGAACAATAGAGGACGATTATAGATTTCATAGACCATCTAATTTAATTCCTGTATAAACAGGCCATAGGCCTTTTTTAAATTAAATGCCATTTCAAGTCTGATAGATATGGTTGAACTAAAGCACAGTTCTGGAAAGAAAAAGAACAACAAAAAAAAAGAAGACATCCACAGATAAAGAATGTGCAACAACATACTGTATCATAACTCCGGCCAAGCGCCAAAATCCTGCCCCCCCACCCTTGCCTCTCACTGTGTCTGTCATGAGTATGTCAGGGCTCAGGGGAAAGAACAATGGTTCAGAGACAAAGAAATTTTGATGCATTTTAATGGCAGAAGAAAGACTTTGTAGCTCACAGCCCGCGTTTTCAACATACCAGGCAAGAGGGAAATCTTTTATCCCATTTCCATCTCTCAGTGCCATAAAAACCAGCTAAATGGCATCAAATGCCTGGGATTTTCAAAGTTTCTTGCAAACGAGCATTGCCCAACTCTGGTGAATTTGGCTTAGGTTTAGGTGCAAACCTGTAGATGCACTTAAACCTGTAGATGCCTTTTCAAAGCTGATTACTATGTATTAAAGACATACTGAGTGGAGCAAGGTCCCACCCTGGCTTCGCTGAAGTCAGCTGGAGTTTCACCATGTAAGTATTACCTGATGCAGATGCACGTGCCATTGCAGAGCTACTGAGGAGGTGGTATTAAACCCTTCCAAACACCATTGAGCAAGAACCCGGGGGGGGGGGGGGGGGGATGATAATAATAATAATAATAAAAAAATTTCTTTCTCCTCACTCAACACTCCTTGGATAAGTCACTTGAAATCTATGTGTGTGAATCGTCACCACCGCCCCCAAAAAAGGGATATAAAGAAATCATCTTCACAGGGTCACAAAGACCCATTTACTAGCCGTCCAGATGTAACTGCAGGAGGGGAGGTGACAGAAAATAGCTGTAACGCAAGTGCTTTCATTCTGACACGTTCATCAGGACCCAGTGACAAGGTGGCATTTAACAACACCCCTCACCTACCTTAGCAAGGTGCTACAAGGAAGTTTGCACAGTGCTTGCTGCACAGTAGTGTTAGGGAAAGTCTGATGACTCCCACTTTCTCCGGGATTTGTTAGAATAGAAAAACCTAGCCCAGAAAAGTCTCTGTCTAGCATTCTGAAAGAGAAACAACAACAACTGTTTTATTTATATATTTAATTTTTAATTAAAAAATAAAGGTTATCTTAATACATCTCTTGCAGCCTTTGGGCAAAATGCACCCTTAACAAGACTTTATGAAACATGATGCACATCTATTCTTGGCACACATCTTAAACAAACGTGAACTTTCTGCAGCAACTTCTTAAATCCATCATTCTCCCAAAACCCTGAAAACATTTAAATGTTCTTTAAAAAAAACTAAAAAATTAGAAGTGGGCCCAAAGCAAAAATCCCAGATCCAAGCATCCCAAAGCTTTTGGAAGAGACTCAAATCCAAACTCTCATCTCATTCGAAGTTTTATCCTGGATCACTGCAAATTCACAGACACGGCACCCAAACAACCAAGAGAGATGAAATCTGAATGCTGACCCGGGTATGAATCTCGCTTCAGAAGCTTTGATCTTTACACTGGGCCAAAGCAAACCTATGGGTCTGAACTCCTTCCTAAAATTGTTTAAGTTGGGCCCATCCCTAACAGAAATAAGTGCTGGTTACACGATGAAATGGTGCTGTCAGAGCTCCCCATTTCTTAGCTGTCCCTGATCTGAGACCAGACCAAGACCTCCATCCATTTGCACTACTTTAAAAGGCAAGGATAAAGTCAAGCGAACACACTGAACCCTCCAACACAGTCATATCACTACACATTTGCGTTCCGCAGCGTGAAAGGAGCCCTGGACCTCTCCGTTACTTGCCAGGAGCTGTCTCAGGTTTCTAGACGTGGTTTTCTCTGGAAACACGTTCAGGCCTCCGTCACTATCTGTGGGAAGGCTTACGCACACCGCCGGAGGGACGGGTCGTCACCACTCACATGGGATGTCTTTGTTCCACCGTGGCCCGTGATGGCTGATTCCCAAAGGCACAAAGTGACCAATCTTTAGACTTATACACAAGGTCTACATATATATATATATTTATATATATATGTACACACACACAATTACATACATATTTAAATATATATATATACATATATATATTTGGTTTTGGTTTTTCTCTTTTATCTTTTTTTGCTTTTCTTTTTCCCTCCTTTCTTCCCCTTCTAACTTAATGGTGTAGTCTCCTCTGAGGAGGGCTCTGGTATATGTTCTGGAGAATTCTCTGTCTCCAAAGAGACTTCTGGCTTCTCCTCTGTCAGTTTAGGCTCCTCGGGGGCTTGAGATCCCTCCAGCTCCTGACTCTGCGCCTGGCTGTTCATTTTCTCTTCTGCTTCGATTTCCTCTGAGGTGGGAATGGAGTTTTTCTTTGGACGGCCTTTGGGCTTCGTTGGAGCTTCCTGTCCACCCTTCAGCACCTGGAGCAAAGAGATGAACCGTCAGGATCAATCTGAACTCCGCTGCTGGCAGACATCCTTTAGAGAAGGATGAAACTTGGCTTTGACCTCAAAGTTAATCCATGACTTGGTCACCATTTCAGCCTCATAGAAATGTCCTGTATTCATGGAGTGAGCTCACCCATTTTCTCATGTAAATAAAATGAAATGCAAACATTACCAGCAAGGACACCCAGAACTCTGGAGGTCTCTAAGTCAGTTCCTACAGGAGGCCCAAAAGCAACCTAGGTACACGGTCCTCAACACTACAGATAAGATTTTATGCAGAATTCAGTTCCTTTCCTGAGCGTGTGCTTTATTCAAAGCCCAAGTAAGAACAGCCATAAACCTTAGCCAGGATTTCCTCTGATTGCCTTTCCTCCAGCCTTTTCGCTTTCTGAAATAGCCTTTTAGTATTTTTTTTAACACCTGTATTAAAATGAATGAGACCCCTCTCATCTGAGTAAAGGGTGGGAGTCAGCAAGACAGGTCTGTTCTCATGTTTAATTCCCTCTCCCTTCACACCATCACTGCAGCAACAAGACACTTCCAACCAAAGATCTGTATCCAAGCTAATCCCAAATTTGTCTTAAGTGGCAGTAACTTCTGCAGCTATCACATACATTCAAAGATACAGTCTAGAACTGCGTCTCCTCTCCCAGATCAGAATACACAAACATCTCCACTGCAGAATGTCACAGCATCATGGCTCCCACCAAGATTTATCGGACAGTTGTCCTTTCTAAAAGCATTTTAACTGGAAAAAGGCCATGAAGCTGAGAATAAGTGAACGAGGTGAAAGGAAGGTCTGAAAAGCAAGTATTAATGATACTAGCTCTCAAAACTGCATTGGTCTCCATGGAGCAGCACAATCTTTTTTGTCTATACACATAACCAGTCCCACAAGCATTAAGATCACAGGAATGCCAAAAATGCAGAGGAGATATTTTGGTTCTTCCCTCTGTTAGGTTATCATTTCTTTCATCCTTTTGCTTTGTATTCTTCCTACTGCCTATGGTCCCCTCCAGCCCACCACATATGCTGCAGTATGAACATTTTAAAAAAAAGAGTATGTCTCTTAAGAACAGTGATCAAGAATAAAACAAAATTTGGTTTAAATAGACACAGGTCACTGACACTATGCTCAGCTTCCAAATCTGTTCTTCTGAAATCAGTTTTTAAGGACCGTGGAGAAATGGTAACAAACCACCTACCATTTTCTTCCACTTCATCCTACGGTTCTGGTACCACGTCTTCACCTGGAGCTGAGTCAGCCCCAACGACTGGGCTAAGTCAAGCCTGGGAGACAAAACAGACATTGAAAGGAGTTTACAGAGGCCAAGAAGAGCTCAGATGCCAAGTGCAGCCAATCCAACACTGTAAGAGCATCCAACAGTGGGACCACCAGAAAAGATGGCTATGTGTCTCTCTAATCTGTTGTTTTGAGAAAAGGTCAGATAAAAGTGGTAAATACTGTGAATTTAGCATGTGAAGACAGATGTTCTTACAGAAGAAGCAAGAATATTTAGGAGTTTGTGAGCCATCTGTTCTCTTTCCTCCTCTGTGACCGCTGGACAGAGGAGCAAGCCTAGAAGTTGCAGAAGTTTGCCTGCCCTCTTTGAAGCCTGCTGTACTCCGACTGCTGACGCTCCATGTTTGTATGTGAAGCAGGAAGCTACTGGTACACCGCATCCCCAAAAAACAGGTCTATGGTGTCTGAAGCAAACACGTAAGAACCAAGACACCCAGCATCAGTCTGCCTTTGAAAGTGCTGCTCTTTGGATCATATTTCTTCTTCGCTACTTACATAATGGGGGTAATAATACTATCTCATTTCTCACAGAGTAGTAGTACATCTAAATTTATTAATTTCTTATGCTTTCTGCTATTATAGGCAATTTAGGCTTATAAATGAATATACTATTTGCGTGTTTAGCTTAAGGGTATATGTGGCAGACAGCCCATAATCCTGATTCATCCTCCACAAATCTCCAACCTATGCAAGTTCATCTGAAACCACTCATTATTTCTATATTAAAACCCAGGATATGAAGCAAATGCAGCTCAGAGTAACTCTTTACCCTTTCCCACAGGTGGTAGCACCGCACATCTGGCAGTTTTGTAATGGAGTTGCACAACGGACAGAGTTGGAAATCCTCAACAATGCCAGGCAAGCGCCCCACAGAGTCACGCAAGTCCTGCAGGTGGGACAGCTCAAACTCAGAGTCACATTCCAAGGTGTTCTGGATTGTGTGAACTTCTTGGCAAATATTTCCCTGCCTTTGGATGGGGAAACACATTTGTCAAGGCCAAGTTTTTCATAATAAAACTTTTGTTTCAGCTGGGTTCCTAGGGCAATCAGACTCACTCTTATATTTACAAACACCTACGTACCCCACACCAGCTCTCTGTGCACAAACTCACACTCATGGATTCATGCTTTTCCCCACTTTGGATTCACTCTAGACCTACAAGCTTGATTTGCCTGCTGCCTATGCCACTACATAACATCTGTGAGATAGCCCATTGACTTAAAGATACCATTACTGTTATTTGAAAAGCAAAATCCAGCAGAGGCATTATCCTGTCGTACTGCACTCCCTTACTACTAATAACCCAGGTGCTTCAGTTGCCCTCCCAGCCATACAGTCTTGTGCCCAGGCCAAAAGCTGCAGGAAAGAATGCAGGTCACAATCCACTGCTTCACCATCACGTTTCCAGCCATGAGTTGACAGAGAGAAACACTGCTTGACTAACTCTTCTTGCCTTAGTGCACATGTTTTATCACACTTTGAATACCTTCAACCAGTTACCATCTCTTGCCACACAGATTAGCATAACCACCATTGCCTAGAAACCCGAGGAAACAAACAGAGGGGAAGTGGTACATGGACAGGAATTGCTCATCAGCCTCAAACATATACAGAGCCAAGGAACAGACATACGATAAAATTAATTAACAGCCTTGAGTGCTTCATCAATGGTGTCAACCATCTGGTTATGTGAAGCTGCGAGGAGTCAGTACAGGCGCATTAGGAACTCTGAAACTGTATGAGACAGGCTGGCCGTGCCCATGAAATTTAGTCTAGCTGCAATCCTTGGCTTTGGTGACAGGCAGTACAAGCAGAGAATGCTGATCTTCAAAACCAATTTAGATATTGGGAAACTGCCATCTGCATCGCTCAAGGTCTGGTGTACTTTTCAAACCCTCTCTAGGTTTACAAACTTCATAGGAATTGGACAGGTCTTTTTCCTGCAATTTAAATTTGCAGAGTATGATTCAAAGCCTTTAAAAAAGCTAAAGCCTCTCCTTAGTTTGGTTTGTCCATTTGGTACCAAGCAGTCCCTAAGAACTTGCTTTTTCCTTCACAAAGATGAGGTACTTGCCTGTGCCTTCACAAGGGCAAGGTAGCCTTCAATGCTATGCAACCCTGGCTCTGTTTTCCAAGCTGATGGACAGGCCACCGCCTTCTCATTGAATCGCTACCCAAGTTTGCCAGATGAAAGCTAGTTCAGCAGACAGCTGAAGTTACAGCCAACCTCTCAGCTGCCACGACAGAGAGCCTTCTGCTCTGTACCTTGCCTATCTCTGAGCTTGGATGTCTGCTAGCAAGCACATATATCACCATGTGACATTTCCATTGATATAATCTATTTGTGTCACCTTTGATCCCAGGACAAATTTAATCTGGTCATCTGCCCAATGGCAGAGGCATCCCTGCAGAGCTAGAAGGCAGCACACCACAGCCAGGAAGCGTGCAGCCCTTTTGCTCATTGCTTTTCCTAGTCCAAGAGACTGACCTACCTGTCAGGGGTAGAGAGATACTTCTGCTTCTGGAATTTCTTCTCCAAGCCCATCAGCTGGAGCTCCGTGAAGATGGTCCTACTCCGGCGTGGCTTTTTTAACCGAGGGGTGGGCTGCTCTGCCTCCGACTCACTGCTGGCATGGGTCTCGCTGGCAGGTGTCTCTGAGCTCGTGGTCCCCAAGGAGGTCTGGGCTGGCAGCACGCGGGAGCTGGTGGCAGCTGGGACGAGGTGAGGGACCACAGAGGGCTGCCTGGTGATGACGGAGATGAGAGGATATGCCCGCAGAGAAGGGGACCCTGGCAGGGAAAGAAGCAGAGGTGGATAAAGGCCAGTTCAGTGGCAATAAGGTTAACTAATGGGAGCACTGGAGAGAGTAGGGGGCGAGGAATACCTTTCCTGACTTTGCCATTCACTTGTTAAATGACCACAAGCAGTCAGTTCCCCTCTCTGGACCTGTTCCTTCTCCCAGATTGCATGTGTTTAGCTTTCCTTGGGCTGGGAGTCTTGATGTGCATTTCCCTAGCACAGGGAAAGGAGGGCCTGCATTTCCAATGCCTTCTTTTTTTTTTTCTTTTTTTTTTTTAGGAGCTATTACAACACACACCATTGAAGTCATCTGTCTAATTGCCACAAGAGATTAAACTCAACAAACGATGAAATCTGTCCCCATTCATGCAACTCTGCTTCTCTATGGACACGAGGACAGGGTTCACTTGAGATAGTTACCTAATCTCCCTTTACAGGCGACAGACAATGGAGTTCAAGTCACAATTCATCTCATCCTCTAGTAGGTAACTGAAAGAGTCAGATGAATCACACTTTCATCCTCCACTGTCTATACTGACCCCATTGACTATGCAGGCAGATGAGGATGAATACATCGGAAGCAGAGTTCTTCACTGACTCTTAACTCTACATCTGGTATGAACCAGTAGATACCAGCCCTAAAAAACAAACCAGCAGTTCCGCTCCTACCCTTTCAGGTCAGGGCCAGTCTGGGATGACAAATCTAAATGTTCCCAAACACTAGAGGAAGTCCTGATTCACATCAGACCTTCTGGATTTACAGCTATAGACAGATTTCTGCTCAGCCTTAGCCCCAGGAAATCAAATGTTCCTTTAAAACTCGGGCAGGGAAATAGGGCCACGTATGAGAAATGTACGGTCATTGCGAGATGGCACTCTATACAACTTTGCAACCAAACTGCACAGTCTTGGGCAAGTCACTTTCTTGCTCCGTGCCTCAGTTTACCTCATTTGCAAAATGGAAACAATCCTCCTTACCTACTTCACTGGTGGTAAAACATGGATTATATTTTAATGTACATAAAGTATTCTGAGATCTTTAGATAAATGGTACTGTGGAAAGGAACATATTACACCAGCAGGCCTGATTGTGAAACTCTTAATATGAATCACCACTAATGAAAATAACAAGCTGTAGACCTCAGTGAGTCTATTTCGGTGAGTAACTCGTCACAGTGGAAGAAAGGAGTTGCCAGCCTGGCCTGCTGATGACCTGTATTCCTTACCCTCCTCCCCGGAGTGAAGGGTTGTGATCGCATAAATCAGGTCCCAGGTAAGCTGCAGTGCACAGGGTACATCAAAGTATCGCACAGCTTGTTGATCGTCACTTCTCTCCACAGCTGCTGCAAGCTGTGCAAAATCCAGCCACTTACAAAGCGAGCTTGGAAAACTATTGCCAAAACACCATAAATCCCAACAGACTGGGATTTAAGCAAGACTGGGACTACAGACTGGGGTTTAGGCAGACTGGGACTTAAGCCTTGCTTTCTCCTCCACATCTCCACAACACTAAAAATCAAAATATTTCCATTAAATTTAAATTATTCTACTTAAACCACCAAGGAAGTACTTGAGAGATGAGATCAGAACTGCTAAGCCAACCTTCAGCTTGTATAAAGTGTTATCTACCTTTTCTTTCTGTGGATTTTTTTCAGCTGAAGACTGTGCTGATCTACAGCATCACCAAGTAACCTGGCAGAAATTCTGCCTTGATTTACAACTTCAGTGGCTGTTCAAAGATCATAAATTCGGATAGAGCTCGCTTTCCTTTGCTTTACACTACTAATTCTGCCCTCACTGATATTTATGCACCCGCTGACACCAGCCAGCCACACAGAAGGTAAACCAGATCCTGCTCCCATAGTCTATATCCTCCTCGCCAGTACCCACTACAGTTAGTTTCTGCCATCGCGGGAAAGCAAAAGCAATGCCAACCCACCAATGGAACAGGCGACTTCCTCTGTTTGAGCCAAATTTGCCAAAAAGAATCAGCCCCTCTTCCCTTCCTGAAGGGCACCTCCATTGTGAGAGTCCTGTGCAGGAACCCTGAAGCCACCTCCACCGTAAGAGATAATCCTGGGTGAGCGATGAGATGTGTTGATGGTTTTCATCTGGCAGCAGTCCTGGGACTTAGCCCTTCTGCACTACTGGTCTCGTTCACAGAGGCTCTAAGAGAAGAGGCTTCACGGATCCCAGTTCCAACCTGCTCTCAATAAGGAGACTGAAAACTGATGCCCTAGCTTACACAGCATAAAGGAGTGGATCCAGTCTTATTATATACCCTTATCCTGCTGTTAGGGGGTCCTGGTTCAAACCTTCCCATCACAGAGCTCCTGCTCCCCTGCAGGTTCATTCTCCAAGTCTTATCTCATAGTCTGAAATCCCATTCCTGTCCTTGCACATGGGCGGCTTCTGGCACCAGGTCACTGGTTAATTGATACTTTTACCCTTGTACCCCTGTATATTTCGAGCAGGGCTCTCCATAAACCACAAGATTACTACGGAGTAATAAATCACCAGAGCTCAGAAACCCCTGCAAGGCTCCAAGTGACTGAAACCTCTGGACGAAAGCATTTGTACAGGAACTCTCTTCAAGGGAGGTCAACAAAAGGTATTTGATATCAGAGCAATCAGGGATATTTGCTTTCCCGTATGGCATGGTAGCAGCATCTGGGACTGCTTGGAGGTGGGGGAGGCTAGCTACAGTGCTCCAAGAGCTTAAGATCTGCCTCCATCAAACAGAGGAAAGTCTCTTCAGGCTATTTTTCCTGATAATCAGGTAGGATCAGGAATAAAAGAACTGCTTTCCTCCTTCCAAGATCAGCAGTGAGAACTTGGCTATTTTTGCAGAGTAAAACAGCGGTTGGTTATTAGAGAAGCAGATGACATTGGAGTTGTTCAGGTCTATGCTTTCAAGTGCTGAGCACCTGAATGAGGGGATACATTTTCCAAAATGTTCAGCATCCAGCAGCTGTGACCTGGCCAAATGCTCAGAAAAGCTCAGCACATGCTTATTTTTGGTGCCCACGTCAGGACACTTATTTACTTACGGCACTTCTGAAACTGCTGTTCTACTTTGGTGCAAGTAGTGGTTTGCAACTGCTGAGTTGCTTCGAGCTCCAGGTGGTGAACAGATTTGTGAGGCTGTTGACACCAAGTGTCTTATATTTCTTTATCATTTGTGCTCATAAAAGAAGCCTTTGCTTATGGTTTGACACCAACAGTTGCATCAGTGCTTTTAGAAACCATCGTAAATAATGAAAGCATCTGCTGATGTTCAGCCCAGCCATATACAAGACTTCTCAGCTTTCTGCCCTCAGCCTGATGAGGACACAGGATGGTTAGGGCGTAGAGTAAGGACAGCATTTAGAGAAAGACATGGGGTTCAAGGCTGCAGATATTTTCTGCGGGGACAATTGCTGGCCAGAAAGGGGGCAATGCTTTAGCAGCTAACTCTCCTTGCAGACAGAGTAAACCAGAAATAGCTAGCCTCTACATTGCACTAACTAGCTTCTAGATCACAAAGAAAAAAAACTAAGTTCAGTGTCCTGTTCTGGATCTAGTTATCCCAAAGTTCAAAGGTAGCTGAAGTTGAGCCAGTCCATTGTCTCTAAGTACACTATTAACATGACTCCCCTTAAACCATCCGTACAGTTCTTACTCTGATAAAGCCTTGGCTTCCAAACACTATGAAATCTGAGGCTAGATCTAAATTTCACATCCCCCAGAGTTCAAAGGTATTTCTAGACTGACATGGTATTGTAAGAATGGAATAATTTCTTAATCTTCAACAAATTAAATGCTGGCAAGCAGCTCTTGTCTGCTCAGCACTGTTGTGACATGCTCTGTCTCCCCAAATGGGAAGGAATGGAAATGAAGCACTCTTCCTTTCTGTACCTGCCTTTCAAAACAGTTTCAGCTGAATGCATACAGTCCTGCATTGTTGTCTGAGCACATTTTCCAATCTTGACCCACTGGTCTTCTGCACTTGAAAACCAAAAAGCAGCCCACGCAAGCCAGAAAATGAGGAATTAGTTTGCTACCCTAGCAACATACCTCAGGTGTTTTAGTGTTTCCATCTAAAACAATCAAGAGGCAGCACAGTCCAATGGTGAAGCAACCAGCGGTTTAGGACTCAGGAGGTCTCAATGTTCTTCATAGGGACAGGAGTCTCTTTCTATGTGGTTTTTATACAGAAAAGTCCCAGTTTTATCTATTAGAACAGTCTTAATGACCCCAAAGTCTAGGGTAGTCTCAGGCTCACTTTGCTGCTGAATACTTCTGAAATACTTGGGAAGTATTAGTATAATCCATACTTCATACCATGCACAACTGAGGGAGTGGTGCTTAAGCAACAGAAGTTTTCCTGTAGTTATTTTTTAAGCATTTGAATAGTCTCAATTTCAAGCAGCATGGAAGTTCTTATTTCTGTCCATCTCCATAAAGCTAACATCTGGCCACTCAGATGCTAAAACTAACCAAAAGCTAAAAATAAAAAGGACATTGGATCTGCAGATTATTTTCTAAGGATCTGAAAACATTCTTCTTTGCTATTTAAATCAGGCCATGCTGGCAGCCACTGTACAGTAAATAACAGATCTGCCCCTCGCACAATGCACTGACCACACCACCTTGAAATGAATTGGCTTACTCAAGCCACACAGGTCTCAAAGAACCCTGGACTCCCGATTCCTAATTACATGTAAAATATTTGTCCTAGAAGGGTATCATGATCTAACGTATCCAAACATTTTTTTCTCACTTGTTTTGCTTTTCAGCAGTAACACAAAGAAGAAGGACAGAGAATTAATCCCATTTTTCTCCAGAAGGTTTCCGTCAGGAATGTCAATTTTTACTAGCCAAAACAAGCCGATATCCCAGGCGTAAATCTGCAGCGTGTCAGCCTTTTACTCCCTCTTCCCCTAGGTGTGAACACAAGAGGTAAACCACCAAAGACTCAGGCCTCACCACGCTGGCTCCAGCTACGTGAGCAGGAATTGGGAACACTGGCTTTTCATCACACCAGCCTGAAGTCACCTCTACTCATCTGCTGGGATGCTTCTATGAAACTTCTTAGGACCACTAGATAGGATGCAGTACACCAGCACCAATGCACCAGATCATCTTGCAAAAGTTTTAATTAAAAATAAATACTTCAAACAAATCTTTTCCCCTTCTTTTTCCTCGTCCCCCTCCTCCCTGGCTTACTTTCAACCCCAGCAGACACAAACTAGAGGGAAGAGAAAAGGGAAAGCACTAATTAATTGCACTGTTTGACTGCCGGCAATGGCAGAACAGTTTTCCTCCTAGGCAAACTCAGCTAATTCTGTTTTGGAAAGAAAGAAAAAGGAAGGAAAGATTTATGGATCAGCTCCTCTTGGCAGGTCAGCCCTGCTCGGAGGCAGAATAAAATCTCACTCAGAATGGGCTGCAGTGAAAGGTAAATAATAAAAGAAAATGAACTTACGACTCAGGAAGGTCTATAAATCTGCAGTCTCCTGAGTGTCAAAACAAAAGGGAACCAAGAAGGAGTGAGTTCATTTAGGAAAGAGCTTCATTTTGCTGAAGGAGCAGGCAGCCTACTGAAAGGAAGAAGCAAGCCCTGAGTGAAGCAAAGGAGGCAAAAGAAGCAAGGAAACGTTGAGAATGAGTTGAACAACACACAGTTTGTTTAGCAGGGAGGGTGTTACATCTACTTTTTCCACCACAGATCCCCAAAAGCTGAGATTTCCCAGCCATGCCATTCCAATGGATCTTCACTAAACTTTACCACCAGCCTCCACAGGAGTGGAGGCAAGCCAGAGCTGAGCATAGACCTGATATAATCCAGAAAATCAACATGGCCCAGGAGTCAACTGGTTAAAGACAACAGCCCAATACCCACTGTGTACCCCAGGACACAGGATGTCCTCTCAGGTCAGCGTGGGCTCCTTTGCCTTGTAGCTACTAGAGCTAGACAAAGGCTGGTTAGGAACCTAGCATGGCTCTTACACATGCTTACCTTCCTTAGCCAGCACACACCACAGGGACCTGCGGCATCTCTCCTGTCCATCAGAAACCCTGCTGAGGGTAGCAAAGCAACTCTTGCTTTCAGGTTAGGCCTTACACCATCTACTTTTGCTGACATTGGATTTAAGCCTTCTCTGCTCCATCTGTACGAGGCTCAGGCCCTGAGCAGCCCCCAGACATGGGGGCCTCATCCTGCATGTCCTTGCTTCCCCTTTGCTACCTCCCAGCACCCTGAGCGCTGACAAGCGTGGGATCAGTGTCTCCCCAGGCACTGCTGCCTGTCTTTCCTGGAAAGGTGACTTTCCCTCACCTGGCAGGGCTTGTCTCAGCCTACATCCAGCATTGCATCGTTGCATAGCCAGGCTGTCGGCGCTCTTGCTGAGTGCAGCTGTCATGAAAGCAATCACAGAGCTGGTGAAGGCAAGGCAGCAGGCAAGAGGTGGTGGGACGAGGAGCATGCCCTTGCCAGCAAAGCTGTACCCTCGAGCTGCCTAGTTTACCACTGATGAAGCACCTCCCCAGCGAGATTACTTCTCGTCTCTTCCCCGTGCTTACGTTGTGTTTTTACAGGCACTGCCACCAGGATACCTCACTTATTTGCAATTGCATTATATTATCCAATAACACACAAAAAATTTAAGCCACTGTGTAAGTACAACAACTGCACTCATCTACTCTTCATGTTTTCCTTAAGCTCTGCTTTATGATTATTAACTATTAGAAGGCAGCTTGCATCAGGTGCTTCCGGAGATCAATGCTGTGCTCCACCAAGTGCCCTGATAAGGATGTAAAGGCAAAAGGAATGAGAACAGCAGCAACGGGCTGTGCATATACCAGGCGAATTAATTTCCCCTTAGGAACAAGAGCTTAGGAGAGGGTTGAAGGGAAATAACCAGGTCCCCCAGCCTCCTTGCAATAGCCCAAGATCCAGCCTTTTCCTAGATGCCCTGCCCACTGGAGTGCTGTCATTAACAAACACTTGAATTCCAAGTTAAAAAAATGAGCTGGGTGATGTTTATGCTATGCAGCATGGTGCTGTGCACAGATCCCTCAGCTATCTCTAGAATGGGAAGAAGCATAGCTATGCCAGGGTATGATTGCACCTGAGCTAATTATGGCCTGAAGAGAGGTGGGCTAATTAGGTTGTGAACACTGTGTTGACAGCTTGACAGTTTCCAAGACATGAGTCGGTACATTTGCACGGTGCAGCCCTTGCAACATGCTGACACAGATGGTCTTTCAGAGCTAGCTGCCCCTCTTGTGTCCTCTCGTAATGGGCTGGATGTCCGAGCATAGCCACAAAATCTTCCTGAAGCTGTGCCCTGCGCAAGTCAACTGAGCCTCGAGCCCAGAGGTGGTACCTAAGTATGGACTCAAATGTTTTTAGGCATCCCTGTCAAACAAAGCTTGGCCAGAGAGGTGGTGACAGATCATTTGTCACGAATCCTTCATATCAACCACTTCAGACATTGATTCTCTTCTCATTCTTTCCAGTCATACTGTAAGACAACCTGACAGAGCTTACCCCTCTTTCAATATTGAAATAGCTAGAAAACCTCCATGTGATCCTCAGACTCTTAAGTGCCATATCTCAACCCTATAATCAGATCATTCTGTGGCTATTGCATACTAAACAGGAATTCTGGAACTGGGAACGCTTGAGAACGCTCTTTACTGCCATTCCTCTTCTCCAACATCTCAGCACCTAAGAGGTTGGTCACTTAACTGAGAGTTAAAACTGTTTTGGGAGAGGAGATTTTTCTTCATTTGTTTTTGTTGTTTCTTTTTCTACTAGCTCTCTTTTTCTTTGGTTACATGTGGAAACCAGTTGTAGCTAAGCAAGAGCCAAAGTCTCTGCATACAAGCAGAGGTGAAGGCCACTTCTGGGACATTTTGAAAGCTTTCAAAAATAGTCCCAAGATTCAGCCCAAATGCACAGAGCCAAAATTTCCATGGGAAATCATGAGTGTCACAGAGGCTACAGGAAAGCAGAGCAGCCAAGCCTGAAATCTAAGTCCAGAACTGGAGCACGAAGAGACACTGGTGGTGCTCCAAAATAGCGTTCAGCAAGGTTCCTTGGAGCTATATGTTCATCATCAAAGGTTGCAGGTACAGTTCACACCATATTCTATTTCCACTTCAATTCAATGAATCCTATTAGCCTGACAAGGACCAGGAGTCTTGCAAAAATTAAATGCAACTCAGCTACACAGCAAAAAGTCTGCTTGGTAGCAAATGGATTCTCTCCTTTGTGGAAGAATCCAGACCCAACTGATGTCTGTGGCAAAATGCCCATCAGCTTCGGTGGAGCCAGGATTTCACCTGCATGTGTCCACAGGAGGAAAAGAAAACAGAAGTTAAAATTAGCGCAGCTAATTTTAGCACAGCTAAAATGATCCTTTTGAGGGCATTCTACTGAAGGCCAATTCTTCAGGAGTCTATACCTTCTGTGATGAGCCAAGTGGGGGGAAAAAGTGGCACCTTATTAAATGGTAATTTTTGACAGCAGCTTCTTAGGTGGGGGAAAGCTAGGGCTCATCCAGGAGCCCTATTCTACCTTCCCTAGGCACATTAGAGAACAATCACTTTTCTGTTCAATCAGATTTTTTTGAGGGAGTGGGCTTTCAGTTAAGTCAGTTGCAAACAAAACCACTGATGTCTGTAAACATTAACTTTTATAATAATGACTATAACATATTGCAGCTAGAAGGTGCTCCTTCTCAAAGCATCTCTCATCATGCAACTACCTGTCCAGCTACCCAGGGGTGAGCAGAGCTGGACACGAGCTGCAGCTGCCGTTCCCCAAGCTGTGGGCCACTTAAGAGTTGTGGTTGAGTTTAGCCCAGTTTCAAAGCCACAAGTGAAACTTCCTCAGTGCTTGGAGCTGAGATCCAGGTTTTCTGTTTCAAGCCTGTCCTCATTAGCAATTTATCAACATAATGTTTCAGTGTAACTTCTACATAATAACAGTGATTAATAATTTGAATGCATCTGAGGCATGCATGCCGGAGGCCTTCACAAAAACTAACCAGAAAGATAATTAATCCTTACTTAATAATGACATTTGATATTTATATTGTGCTTTTTTACATGTTTAAGGCACCGTACACAGAGTAAGTAATTGGCCTTGAACAAATGATGAGCCTGAGAGCCTCCCTGAATGAGAGCTTGCCTCACTCCCTGCTGCCACAGGCAGATGTATAATACCTTGCCTTAGACAGGACTGGATGTGGGGCAATTATCTATCTTATAAACGCAATCCAAAAACTCACCTACAGCATCAGTGTCTCCAGGGATGCCAGATCCCTGAAGGATGGCACCAGGATTCTTCTGGCAGGGTTGGCGATAACCATTATAACAAGCTGGCTTTGTTCGAGGGCAATACTGGTGGGGGAGGAGATCGGAATGCATGTTGAACCTGGAGTCGAAAGACCTGGTTGTGCTGCTGTCCTGGGGCTAGTCACTCTGCCACGGTCTCCTGTTATCACAGCATACCAGTGCTTAGCTGCTGAGTTTCTCCTCAACTGTGGGAAAGATATAAGCAAGCACCACTGGGATGCTATAGGTTGTTCTCCCTGCACACAGCGGCCTTTCTTCCAGGCTGCCTGTCAAAGAGGGGAGTGTGCCAGGACCTTGTCAGATCCTCAATGAAAAAGAAAATTTATATATAAAGGTTGTTTTGTTTTGGTTTTTTAAAGAAGCATTTAAAGAATCCATTTGGCCAGCACTCAAGAAATCCTTTGTAGCAAATGTAATAGCACTCTGGCTTAATCAGTGGAAAATGAATCAGAAGAACTACTTTTCTATTTTGAATTATTCTGCTTCACGTATGCAAACAGCAACCTGCCTTTTGGAAGGGAGCCCCCCTTGACTCAAATCCACAATCTTCAGGCGAACTGAGCATGGCTCAGAGAGACCCTGCTCTTCGAGGCTACAGAAAAGTGATTCTGTCTGGGATTCCTCATCTTTAGCAGATGATCCCTTTAAATCCTATTCGGTGGGAAAGGAGGTGCTCTGAACCCAAGAAGATCTGTCTTAGTAACTCCTATTAAGATATATGGGCCCAAGGCCATCATGACTGGAAACAGCTTCAAATGGATGGTGGGTTTGGACGTGAACCTCCATTCCAGGACCTTACTGTTTGGGCTCCGAGGGAGTTTTAAGACCAGGCCACATTAGTCCCAGAGAAATAAACACGAGCACATCTCCATAAACGACAGCGCTCAGATGGTGCAGGAAAGTTACTGGGATACGAGCCACCAGCACATTTACCATGTCTGTATCGAGGGACAGTTTGGCTCCATTAAGCCAACTTCAATTTGAAGCTCGCCTTTTTGAACTAAGTCATGTTAAACACTTCAGCCAAGTGTTTCCTCCATTACTGAGGATAAGACTCAACTCTAGAGCTCATCACCCAGATTTAGCAAGCAAAGTAGCCAAAAGATTACAGAATCAAATAGCTAGAAGGAATGGATTTACAGGCAGTCTCCGGTCTTGTCTATTGGGGGTGGAGGAGAACCAGGGCACCAAGAAGGCACAACTCTCAGGGTGTCTAAGCTTACTCTGCAACAAGTTTCTGTCTTTACTGATGACAGCCAGATGACTAGACATCTTGGGACACTGGGGAGAAACGTAGGAGGCCAAATCCAATCCTCTGTCCAGATGGTGTCACCGGTCAAGGAGCAAGATTTGGACTTAGATTGAGAAACAGATCATCAGAGCTGAGAGGGTACAGTTTAATGGGAGGATAAGTCACGTTCTGTTCTTTATACTGCTCCCTAAGCATCTCTTACTGGCCACTGTCCAAGATACGAGTCTACATGGACTTTGGACTGACACATTATGACCATTCTTACATCCTTACGCATGCGATAAATAAATCTGCCTTCTCTCAGGATTTCACAGTTTCTGTCCAAGTTCAAACACATAATGCCATGCGTGCATAAATCAATCAGTCCTTTACTTCCTGCTCTGTTAATTATTATCACAACAGCTATAAGCAAACACTAGCCTTGGACAGCTGACTAGCTGTGCACACAAAAGCACTCTTCAGGTTTCTCAAGCCCACCCTTGTGTGAGCTCCAGCAAAAAGCTTGCCATAAATATCACTACCTCTTCCTGCTTTGAGCCTCTAAAACACTCTGGTGAGTGACACATGGGAAGAAAGAGAGTTCAATTGTTTCTAAACACCAGACTGTGTAAATTTTGCCTGATGGATCTTTCGGAAAATGCTTTTTTCTTCTTAGGAGAATAGTAGATCAGTGTTTAAAACACACAGACACCCCCCTCTTTTCCTCCACACTGAAATGAAAGGGGGACTTCAGCAAGTACCAGTGTTAACCTGAAAGAGACCTGCCACATCTTGGCAAAGCCTTTGCCTAATAATTGTGGCTTATCGTCTCAAGGGTTGCTTTATTAATAATCTTGCCCCTCTCAGGACACATTTAGCAGAGAGGTTGGTCTCTCTGAGCTGCATATATGAATCTTTGATCTTGCATCTGCCCTAACAGAGAGAAGACTCATCTCTGTTTCCTCTATGGACAAAAATAAACTCTGTGGACGATTTGGCTGAACAGCTGCACAAACAATGCAATTTAGAAGGATGCAAATGATACACGAGCAGGTTTTGTTCACAGCCTGTCTATCCTTTGTGTTTGCCAATTAAATCAGTGATCTTAACCCTGCTCTTGTGGCTGGGCTAAGGAGGAGAGACACATACAGGGAATAGAGCTAAGCATAATGCACACCACGGTATTACTTCAGGAAGCTGAAACCCTATTATCAGAATCTAGAGCACCTTGGAATAAGGATTTCCTCCAAAGTGATTTTTTTGGTTGAATAAGCTGACAAAGACTAGACCATAGCTTCCACTGGCACAGGGCATGGCTATTTTTATTCCCTCCACACCAAGTAACAGCACACCCATGTCACCCCATGGATTGAATCTTAACCAAACCAGAATGAATCAAGGGCAGCTAAGCTTTCACTTTTTGGATGGGGAAAAAAATATAGCTGAATTCCCTGTTTATAGAAACCTTGCACTGCAAACCATTCTGCAACACTGCTAAAAATCAGTGCTGGCAACTTCATTCCCAAAGCAGCTTACTTGACTTCAGGACTGTCTACATTATAAAAAGTTAGTCAAGAGCTGAAGATGTTGCAAGAACCCTTAGTCATGTGGCTTTATCACTGCCTCTACCTGCAGCTGTGACTATCCAGTATGGACATGGGGAGGCGGGATGCTCACATCAGTTACACGCCCAGTCTCCAGGCAAACTGATATTCCACTCACTTCAACATCTGTACTTAATTAGCCTGCCCTGTGGCCCAGGAGTGAGTGAGGAGGACAAGGAAAGCTGCACTCACTACTATGGACATCATGGAAAGAGCATGTCAGACTGCAGCATTACACATGTCTTTTCAATACAGAGTACAGCCAGTGGATGAAAACACAAGCAGAGCAGACAAGGCAGCTATGGGCTTGATCTGTAGCAGGGAAACAGAGGTAAGCAACAAGCAGAATAGCCAATTGCTCGGTGGAGAAGGACCAAGAGGACTCCACACAACAGCTCACTCCACCCTACACCAGGGTGTACCGTCTGCACCAGATCTTCAGCCTGTACAAACATACGTAACCCCCAACATCAAACCCAGTCTGATTTATAGTAGCTGAGACCCAGCCCATTCATTTCGGGGTGGGTGGTGTTTTGGTTTTTTCAGCTGAAGCACAAAACAAGTTTCATCCCTACTGAAATTCATCTAATCTCAAAAAGCAAGGTGAAAAATGTCTCAAGGATGGGCAGTCTCAAAATGCACACACCCAGAATAAGCAGTTCCATGAGAAAAATGTCAACCTGAGAGTTGCAAAGCACTTTGGAGGCATGCAACCACGTATATGTCAGAAAAGCGATGACAAGGTTTTCCCAGCTACCAGGCTGTCTGTACCACAGCTCTGGTAGAAGGATAAGCCAGAAATTCCAGTTGGTGAGCTCTAGCTGTCCCAATCTCCAAGGAATATGAGCCCTCACTCCTGTCAGACATCAGTGTGCTGGTTTTTTTTCTGTTCTGATAGGAAGTCAGCCAAGGAGACACTGTTGTCACATCTCCAGACAAATACAGATTAGACTTAGGGTGGAGATAGGACCTAATTAATAATAAGGGACTGAATTAGGTTTCTACAGTGCTCAAATTCTGCTAGCTTTAATTGTGAATGAATGCCATTATGGACAGAAATGTTAGAAGGACACCTGTTTCTGACAGCTCCAATCTAGAACTACAAACATGCCCCTAGAAATGCTCTGATTTAGGGATCCAGATGGGAGACCCTCCCTCACCCTAAGGTTTGGAGGGCTCTGAATCAAAGCTTTGGTTATGACCCGTCTCTGGTTGTCATCAGCACATCTATTTACCTCCGATTCTCCTACAGCACCTGTCACTGAGGAATGCAGCATCGCCGTGTTCCACAGGTACATCTGTGACTTGATAATCTCATTTAAATAGCAATCATAAAAGTCAATACACAAAAACAACGCAGCTCTTTCTTCCCTCCGCACGTGTGTGGGTATACAGTTCCCGCTAGCATTAGAAACAACTCCAGGTTGACGGGAATATTGTCTCATTCCCACAGACTTTATTTACTCTCGCCTGCCCCATAAAGGACCAAAAGAACAAAGTTCTGTTCACTTAGATGTAGATTTTGGGGAAAGAGGACATTAGGCATAGTGCTTCCAACCCTGACACTGCCTTAATGTACAATCTCAGCCAAGCCCCTGAATCTCACTGGACTTCTGTTTTCCCCACAGGCAAAATGAGGATGGTAATACCTACCACACAAGGTTGTTGTATGGTCTGGAAAGTACTCAACCAGAAGGAAGCCACGAGGGGAGGCAGAGGTGTTATTATCTCACATGAACAGACTGCACGAGCACTGCATTGAGATCTCTCTTTTGTGTCATACCATTACAAAATTCCTTCATGTGTCATTAATATATATGTTAATATCGAAGCAATACATGTATCCTTTTATTGTGCAACCAGCAATGTTTCCACGGGAACTCCTCCAATAACAAACACATAATATGCAGCACATGTTTTTTCAAACCAAAATAACTTTTTTCACCTTTTTTTTTTTTTTTAAAATCTTCTAAACCAAGAAAGATATTCTGCCAAAGATCAGCTGTGGCTGCCAATTTTTACATGATGGTGACCTAAATAAGTCTTCAGGGAATATTTTTTATTTCCCAAATACCACCATTACTAGAATCTCTTATGTGGCACTGCTGGGATGAAACTCATCTTAGATTTGGCATTTCCATGCTCTCCCCACAGACAGCATGACAGACTCTTTACATTGCCAGGGTTTTCATTAAGCTTTGAAATGGGGGCCATATCCCACCTAGAATGTTATTACATAATCTGTCCAGAGAACTTAGGCAATTATTGGAATTTACTGCTATATGATGAAAAGCAACCAACACTACCAGTCCATCAAGCTGAATTGGTTTGCTTTGCTCAGCAATACCATAATAGTTATGAGGGGTCTTTTTAAATTCTGAGAGCTAAATGAGCCTTTAATTTATGTTTGGTGAACCACATAGGAAAAAGTGTTTCAATTCTAACATTTAAAAAAAAATCCTTATCATCTTTTTCTCTCTCTTGAAGTATCGATGTCATGCCTACAGCTGTCTCTGTTTCCATCCCTGAAGATCTGCTGGGAGACCAGATCCGAGGTCTTTCAGTTTATGCAGAGCTTTAGAAAGACTTGCTTGGACACTGCAACCAATTTCACTGCCTTGAAAGAGATTTTCTCCAATTAATTCAAGAGTGCTTTTTAAAGTCTTTTTCCTCCTTCCTTTATTAAGCCATTCTATAGAAATGAAAATCTTGAAGGTAGATGGATGCAGTGTTGAATGCATACAGATATAGATACATAGCTGTTTTAATAAAAAGATGACTTCTCTTCTGTGCCTCGCCTGTGTATTCAGACCATCACAAACACTCCACCACCACCCCCTTTACACATACAAAATGACATGGTGGGGGAAAAAAGTGCAACTGAAACTACAGCAAAATCAGACACTTACAATCTGATACAGGAATTGGCTCAAAATAACTACAGATCTCAAATTTTTTTAGTCCTTTATTAAAAATAAATTAATAAAACAAAGACAGACTGAGTTTAAAGCATTTGAATAGCTTACCCCTTCCAAATTTATAAAGTTTCAGACTGACAACACATTCCTACTCCTTTCCAACTTGGAGGGAACAAAATAAGAACCTCTAAAGAAAAAGAAAAATTCCACATTAAAAAAAAAATCCATGTCACTGGTCTTTGCACACATTACAGAGAGGCTAAAAAAAAAAGGCATAATTTTAATTATTTTCCCCTCTTTGCGGGTCACCTTTCATTAAATCGTTGAGAATAAAACATACTCCCACCAAGACGTTAACATCTCATTTCCAGTACTGCTTGGGTGAGGAGACCAAATAAAAATAAATGGCTTCTACAATAAGACACATCATCCATCGTCAGCATGTAAAACACAGTCATTAATCACAGAAGCAACCTACTTATTATGGGTATTCAAGCACTGGCAATACAAACGCTTATAAAACAGGGGCTCCTTTCATAATTCCCTGCCTTTGTCTCTCAATAGTTTAGAGGATTAACCCTTTTACAACGAGGGATGGGCAAACTGGTTTTGCCTAATTCCAAACCAACTTGACGTCATGGGTTCGAAAGTTCGACTTGGAACTCAAACATTATCAGATGCAGTTTGTGCTGAGGGGAGACAGCAAGAAAGAGCTCAAGGGGAGAAAAAGGAAGGCAGAGAAAGAGCAAATCAAAAAACCCAGCAGGGCACGGACAGAATGTAAAAGTCCAGTAAAGGGTAAAAGGATGGATAAAAATTGCTAATGAATGAGTTGAAGCCCCTACAAAGTCATAAAAGCAGCTTTGTCTTTACACCTGTCTTAATGTGATTTGTGGGGAAGTCTGTTCCCTCCCACAGACTTCTCTCTGGTGGGAAAAGAAATACAGATTTTATTTGTACTTAATTAATCCTCATGAAGAGCACAGTTAAACACATGCAATCCCCACTGACCATATTACTTTGGGCTTCTCTTGCTTTCCTTTACCTAATGGGAAAGTTGAGGCGTGCAGCGAGCGTTTAACTGGCTCTACATCATATAGTGAGTCAAGGACAAAGCCGAGTAGAGACGATCAAGCCACCGACCATTCAGTGCAAAGTTCTCAGCTATTCCATGGGCTCTGCAAAATCACAACCTCCATTCAGTTATCCCTGTTCCCAACAGTGGTATGCCCCAAGCTGCCAGCTAAATGAATGCTCAGCAGAAAACGTTCACGTATTTGCAGTCTGATGCAATTCCTTTTCTTTTTCTACACACCCAAAACTTCCATTGACTTCAAGGAGTAAATAAGAAGCGGGGACAGGGGTGGAATCAAGAGGTACTGAGAAAAGCAATATTTGGACATAATCTGCAGCATGCAAAGGGTTAAATTAGAGTTTAAAATACATAAGCCTCACTATTTACTGATTGTTGTAAAAAGTGAGACATCTGAATGAAGAAAATTCTTGTGGAGAGAAACTAGATGAGGTATGTATTTGAATTTTCTCACAATGTGCAAACTGGCCCCAGTTTAACCAGAGGCAATAACTTTTCAAACACTTAAATTAACTTTGTCATCAACTGGACAAACATTTCCAATGTCGGTATCAATTACTGGAGGCAAATGACCCATGATTGGCCCTGAGGAAAACAAACATTCGGAGATGACAAATTAAAAGAGTCCACCACATTTTAAGTCACGCTAAAGCTATGCGCCAGATACTGGAAACGAACACTTTAAGTTTTTGCTGGATGGATTTTTCAGTTAATTAACATAGCAGCAATAGGCAGCAGCAGCAGCTATTCCATTAGAACTTCCTTCACAGGTAAGAAATATTCAGCGAAAACCTTGCAGGCATGACTGGTTTCAGGGTGAAGTGGGCTATGTCCTGGCAAACCGTCACCAAGAAGTTCAAATCATTGCAGAGGTACTCAGAAATTCAGCACCAGCTCTGCTTCCTAAGAAATACTGTGTGTTTCCCCAAGATAATTCCCCTAAAGGAAATGTTTTTCTTCAAACCAAAGTTGCCATCAAGGCACCGTGATGAATGAAACTGTTTTCGGTATCCTTCACTGTCCAAAAGGATTTTCTATCCCCTCATTTACTACAGGAAAAGTACCATTTTTATTTTGCAGGCATACACTCAGAGATAGAGAAATACAATCAGCGGGTTAAAACATTATTGCTGGTTTTGATTTTTGAAAGTAATACCAAAGTTAAGATCACTGGTGAGTTAATATGAGTCAAACAAATCACGCCTAGGCTGTACTAAGCAGTCAGTATCTGTGAATAGATAATAGTAGTGCTCAGTTTTTAAATAGCTGTCAACTGACTTTAATGCATTTTTACAAGTTGTAACATGACTAATTGTGCTAATATTAAGAAGGGAGAAATAAGGCATGGATCACAGAAATCAGTTTTTTCAAACATATTAAAGCCACAGATACATAGCTATCAAGTTGTTTGCATTGCTTTCAGGGTAGCGTCTTTGTTTACTGACGGGGAAGAAAACAGGCAGTATTTTTTCCTAAGTTGAGCATATGCCATAGAAGTCCTACATCAATGTTTATCACGGTTGTATCCCTTTTTCCTGATTAACGCTGCTGGATGGGTATCACTTTTACCCTTCTCTGAAGGACAGACATTTCTATTTCATAGTTGCAAGCTCTTTCAAAAGCGTTAGTGGAAGCTATTAATTGATCCTGCTATTAATAGAAACGCATGGAAAACAGAAAAGGATACAAAAAAGGCAAAACAACTACGAAAACTGTGACAGCATGAAAGAAAAGGAAATAATTTGCCAAACTGAGTTTGCCAGACTAAAAACGAAGTCCATTTAGCCAGCTAAACAGTTCTGAAGACATTTCAACGCTCCTGTACTAGCTGTGCATGCAGTCAAATCGATCTTTTTCATTTGCACCCGTGTCCCATTTTCTGTCCTTTCACTGCTCTGCGAACCTCCAGCATCACCATCCACCGCAAAGACCTTTCGCAAAGCCGGAGCGATGTTGTGTCCTTAGTTCAAACAAGGATCAGGCCCTATCTTTCATTTTAAACACAGCTGCTTACGAAGACAGAAAACAAACCAGACCAATTTCAAACCCTGCAGAAGTCCTTTCAGCGCTTGGCATTGACCGGGAGATCATCTGTCTGTGGCGACGAATTTAGTTCAATCGGAGAGGGAGGAATGACCCCAGTTAACAGCTATTCCCTGTTGTATACAGAGCTGGCCAGGTCTCAAGCTTTTGACAGATCTTTAGGGATGGCACTTAGGATGCAGTGCTAAAACCTCCTGAGACAGCCTACCCCGTCAGACTATGCCTGCCAACTTTGAGCTGCTCCAAACAGCAGGAGATGCCTTCGCCCTGCTGGAAAAGGGACAGTGAGGAGAAATTCTGAGGACATAACAAAAAGGATCAATCCTGAATCTATTAAAAAAACCCACATAAATTGTCTTAAAGCGGGCTTGTGAATCATAATTTAAAAGATAATCTCCCTGATTTTCCAAAAACATTGCCATATGTTGTTAAACTTGAACGTATTTATAAATCCATCTTTTTATCACGTAAGTTATTTCTTTTTAAATAACATTTTGGATGCTGTACTTTGTTCAGCTGAGACAAAGATGAATATTCGTAACCATTACAGTTTTGAGATTAGCTCATGCAAAAGTTTCAGTAGTCTATGAGCTGATACACTAGTAAGCTCTCTAAATCCAGACAATTAGATGAAACAACACTGGGATTTCTCCAATCTCTTTTCAGTGATCTTTGCTGGGTTTTCTCATGCAATCGTTAGCCGGCTAGTCTCTGATGGACAGAAATACATCTCAGTATCAATTGCTGCGACATCTCTTCACAACAGACAGGTGCTATAGGGGTTAGGCACCAGTCTAAGAGGTCTCTGTCTCTCAGCCTCAAGAAAAAGGGTTTCAACAGCGCTGTACAAATAAAACACTATCAGCCTGGGATTTCGTAAATGCTTTTGTTTTACTGTAATTTAAGTACTAAACTACCTTATAATAATGTGCTTTTAAATGTTTACAGTTAAAGCATAATTGAATTTGACTCATTTTGGCTCTGAGCCAACTACGATTTAATTGACTTCAGTGGGAGTTGGATTGGGCTCTAAGTAATTTTAACTAAAATAATCCATCAATTGTTCCTCACCCACTTCATCAAACTCCTTCCCATCATTTATGATTGCTCTGTAATTTACTGCAACAAGGCGAAACTAACCCTTCTAACCTCTGGCATGGCTTCCTGTCCCTCAGTGGAGAATTTCACTACTATCCAGCAACCTAAACCAAATCTGCTTAAGGAAAGCAAAAGAGCACAACGAAGAGCAGACGGCAGAGATCCAAACTGCCTAGTACGGGGCTCTGCTGTTACAGAAAACTTCAAATATCAGCTCCTCCACTATTTAGTCACTGCAGGAACAAAATGAACCGTTAGCAAAGCTGTCAAGAGGAAGCTTTGAACAAAACAGACAGAAGGGTGAAGCGAGATGTATTCACAAACTCATGCAAATGTTTTGTGGCCAAAAAAAACCCATTTGCTTCAGACTTCTCATCATTATCTTGTATCAATGATTACGTTACTGGTTTCTATTTCAGGGGGACTTTTCATATTTTTTCCTCTTTGAGCCACATGAATAAATGCAAGCCAGAGCACTAGGCCTTCCTAAAGACATCTAACATTACGCAATTATACGTATGTGATACATACAGCATGCAAGCAGATACTTTCCATAAGAAAGTACCACCACTGCTAATTTTGCTTCAAAGACAACAGGTTAATCTGTCGTAGAATACCCTATTTAAGTAACCACAAGCATATCACATATATTTCTGTGTCTTGCAATAGAAAAGGAGATGCTTTTATTAAGGCTTCAACCCTTCTGTGCTTACACAACAGTGTTTTGGGTTTTAATGTATAAACATAGGCTGTACGCTAGATGTGGCAATAGGTACCTGTACACTCGAAGTTACAGGAACTTGGTCTTGCTTCAACATTAGTTCTCAAGATGTCTGTTAAAATTTAATTCAGATGAAATCCAACCCCTGTAAGGTGAAATCCCAGGTAAAAAAAAAAGAATTTGCATCAGCAGGAAGACTAGCCATTAACTATCCTGTAAGTTGCAAGATAATCATTAGTAGAAATATCCAAAGCCAAATGGTGAGCCAAGTGTTTAAAGATGACTTGATGACTACATTGAAAACTCTCTTATTTTGAAGAAAATCCACAAAATGAGTAGCAAGATTATCTGAGTTACAGGGAAAATACAAAAGCTTCCAATTCAAATCTTTCTTTGCATCAGTAGTCCTGTTGAAGGTAGCCAGCCAACTGCATGAATAAAAAACACTGGCATGTTAAAGAATATACAAGATAAGACCCGAATACGCACATACAAACACACTTTAAGGTCACTGTTAAAGTTGTTGCACCAAATCTCACAGAAAAAAGAGCATATGTATTTGCAAATTTTCTGTCATCACATTTTCAAAGGGAATTTTATTTTTGTTATATAGGAAGTTCTGGAAAACTGTTTTTCTCCTTCCTTCAAAAAAAAAAAAAGTGTGTTTGTTTTGTTTTTTTTTTTACAGAAAAATGAAAAAACAAAGCAGAGATTTTGCCTGGGAGCTGTGAAGGGTAGCATTCTTTCAGGTTTTGTGTTTTAGACAGAGCTCAAATATTCTGGAAATAAATACTGCCAAAACCATAGTTTTATAAAAATCTTATACAGGGTAAAACCACTATTTTCCCACTCATCATGTATGCCAGGATATTCTTCTAGAAAATGTCGTCTTATTTTTACTGAAAGTCATTTCTTCTTACTGAACTATATATATTTATGCTCTACAAAAGTGCTAACTATGAAGAGGTATGCACAGACCAGTCAAAACAAGGAAATTAATGGCGGGTGGTGGGGGGCTGTGTAATAAGGAAGAGATGCTGGACTGCCTTTCTATGTGGCACACTTCAGAGAGAAATACAATGATATTGACCCCAAGAACACTACCCCTCATGAATTCTCATCAGGTAGCTAGGAGCAGAATCAAACCTTCAGCATCCTCATTGCATATGGTCTACCAGCATCACCCAGACCCCACTGGGGGCCAGGATATGTTCAGAGGACACGTGAGAAGCAGCAAGTATATAACTTCATTTGCAACAGCAGGATGTGCTAACTGCAGTCACAAGAGATTTGAAATACCAGTGCAGAGGTCCACGTTCAGGAAGATAGAGGATTTTTGGGGGAAAGGCTGTTCTTCCCCCTTCCCTTTAGTTACTTAAATGGGTCTCAGCGCCGAGTACCCGAACACCTGTCCAAAAATCAGCAACTGGTAACTTGGTGTTCTTCCGAGCTGTGTTCTGGCCAAGAGAAATGAGGGAGAAGATGCCAAGAATCTGTCAAACCGTAAAGTTGTAGGAGAGGAAAATGGAAAATACTAAGTATTTACTGTGTTAGCCAGGTCCTAACACCAAATTTCTCCATATTTTTAAAGATGTCATTAAAATGTAGCTTTGGGAATTTCGCATCACTCGACAAGGACTAGAAGTCTCTCAGCAAGATTCTCCCCGAGTGCTAGGAACACAAGAAATAACAGATAACCTGGGGGGGGAGAGGGAAATCCATCTCCAGTATTTCCCTGGATGGTAACTTTAATACGACCTCACGATTTATTGCCGCTAAGCTACTCTGAAACTCTCACATTCATCTCACCCACACAATCCATGGTGGAGCTATCAGACACACCATGGCACAGAAACTGTTCCTAGCAGAGCAAGAAACATGAGCGATGCAAAGAGGGCACACTTTCCTGTGTAAGTCAGTGTGAGCGGACACTGTCGTGCCCATCAGGAGGAGGCATAACTTGGTCTGTCTCATCCGAGTGATGCAATGCTGTGCTCCACTCCCTGTCGAGTAAAAGTGTACGTAGGACATCGACTGCTCAGCTCCCATGAGCTCGTTCTTGCGTTCCTGTTCTGCTAGGGACTTTGTCTTGACTTACAGAAATACAGCTGAGATCACAAACCAGGTCCTAAACTTTCCAAGGAGCTATTACTTCCTAGCAAATGAAGCTCGTGTTAACGTGTTCTGGCTTCTGCAGTCCAGCTGGAGCAATTCTTAAACAGAACTGACTGAAAATGTTTCGTTGTAAATTCCTTTCATCAAAAAAGAAAAAGATAAAAAAGAAAATTTTGTAATACACAAAGTAACTTCATTGCTTTGCCAAATGTCTCATAAAAAGAAAAGTGTTAGAAAGTTTTGTTTCAGCCCTGAGAAGATAAGTTTTCAATATTTTACTCCAGATCAAGTATTTTCTCTGATCTGATTTCCGCCCCCGCCACACACTTTTTAAACCTTTAACTTGCCAAGATAAATCTAAACCATTTTGCTTCACTCTGAACTGAAAAGGGCAAGTGATCATTTTTTCTTCTATCTACCGACAAACCAATACATCAATTTTTCTGACTACTCCTAGTATTTTCACTTTGATGTAATTAAACTTTGTACATGGTCTGCAAATGCAAAGCCCAAGTTTCCAGTTCCTCCAAGCAGGGCTGCACCGTCTCCTGTAACTGGACAAAGTATCAAGGGAATGAGCATAAGAAATAGATCATCAGAATCAAGAAATTAAGATCATCTGAGCAACAGTGAGCAAGAGCAGAGCCTCTTTCTGACCCAGTAAATGCCAGCAGTGGATTAAGAAGCAACTCTTAGAGAGTGTATTGAGCAAGTCATCTACAGAGATCAATTCCTGATGTGACGATCAATTCCAGATGATCAGCTCTGCCATCTATCGTGTGCAGTTGCATGCAAATCTTCCTTCCTCACAGGCTTGCATTGAGGGCATGGAAGCGACTTAAAGTCAGAAAGGCAGAGATTTCTTTCAATCGTCCAAGCCTGCTTACAACAGTCTTATCAGCATTAAACCCTTTCTGAAGGTGGATCAACAACCTCCCCCAATCAACACACTGCCAAGATTATGATACTGCGAGCTGTCCTTCACCATGCTCTGTCACTGGAAAATAAATGTAATGCTCAACAGAAGTAAACAGAAAAGAAAGAAAAAGAAAAAACAGAAAGTCTCCTTAGCTACTGCTCTGCTCTGTTCCCCGTACCTTGGTGAGTTGACTGGGAGCTTCACACAACTTGTTGGCTCAAAACAGTCTCAATTCTTTCTCCCCAACTTCCTCAGTGAAGATTCCTGCCCTTGCTTACACCCAGCTGGTACTGAAGGCAGCAATGCTGGGGGACATTTATTCTGCCAGACAAGTCTGTCTTTTCCTGCATTTTACAGTAGCAGGTTGAATAAAAGTCATAAAAATAATAATCGCAACAACTTGAGAGCTGTGGCGCTAGGTCTGTATTGCACAGGCTGCGAGAGCAGTGTCCAAACTGAGGATACTTTTCACAAATCTACAGCATTTAAACCTAAAACAGCCTGTAAATGGATTTAAACTGTGCTTCAGTGCAAACCATGAGGCTTTAGAAAATAAGGTATAGGTGTCAATTTTCCCAGTAGAATCCCACATTCGTTAATACCTCCTATTATAGCATTCCTCCGCAATGCTTATTCATGCTTAACCACAACCACAAAGCTGATTAGTTTCCACAGTAGGTTTTATTGCAATTGCTGGGGTGTGATTTTCTGCTTTGTTCTGTGTAGTTTTCCCTTTCATTAATTTCTTTTATTCACTATTAACTGTACTGAGATACAGACAGCAAAACTCAGTCTTGATTCCAGATTTTTTAATATCTAGCATTGAAACTTCTTTAGAGCCAGAGTTCCCTGCTCAGCCTGTTTTCAAATTCAGATTCAGATCTGGCTTTGCTTCTGAAATACCACCTCTAATATTGGATATAATCTGACAGAGAAAATTGACACTCTTCTCAGACGGTATAGTTATTATTAGCCAGGCCATTATCATTCCTCATATGCCACTTTTTGGCATTTCTGAACTATGTTTTCTACTAAAGACATCAAAACATGTAAAAACCAAGGCAGACATCCTGAAAAACACCAAGCTCTTTAAAATTAAATTTTGTGCCCAATCTTCAGCAATTACAGATAAATCTACTTTCAAAGACAACAGCAATTGTTCAGTTTACCTCAGCTGATAAACTGGTCTTCAGTGTGATTGCTACAGAAAGACTTCTTCTTATAGGGCTAAAATGGACAGGGAGTTATTTGGCTGAAGAGTTTTGAGAAAACTCAGACTTCCCCGAGATTGCAGCTGAATAAATCATGCTACAGGAGTGGGGAGACAGTCCCGACAGCAAATTCTGACTTTTCTAGGTTTTCAGGGGAGCACTCCGAGACATCAGTGTAAATGTGACTGCATCTTCTAGGATCTGTATGCAGTAACATCATCTCCGAATTATCTTACATTTTTATTAAGAATACTCAATAGCTTCCTAATACTGGATCAGCGACGCCTCCAGAAGCAAATTTTTCAGGATTCATAGATTTCCTTTGTCATTTCACCTTTACTTTTTGCTATTAAACTATAGAACTATACTGATCTTTGTAAGCTAAATCCAATAAACATAAGGAGTTTATAACAGATTTTTTTCTTCTTCTTATGTTTGCACAAATAATCACGAAAAATCCCAAACAGCATTGCAGCAGTGCAGATTTCCACACAGAGACACTTACAGCTTTGCAATTTATGTTGGCACCTATCAGTCCCTGCTGCCGTATAAACAAGCATATTCATTTTGGCCTGCTTCCCTCTACAAATACATTTTGGGACACAGGTCTTTAACGGACCTCATGAGACATCAAGTCCCAGCTTCTGCCACCACAGGCAGACATTTAAGACATCTAGGTCTCCTGAGCATCCACTGCACACACCGCAAGACCAAAACTCTTCCCAACGCCTTGTAATAATGATTGGGATGCCACAGCAAACCCTTACATCTGCAGCGTACTGGGGGATGGCGATTCAACCCCAGCTGAAGATGGGAGGGCTGGCGGGAGGCTGGGTACACTCAGGTTTGAGTTAGCCTGGTAGAAGGTATACCCGCAACTTTGTATTAGCTTTATTTAACGGGATTAATCCAGCTGTTATGTTTCAGATAACGCGCTTTGAACGGATGGCATCTCATTTTTCCCCACGCTGGGACATACGCTACATGGATTCCCCTTTCCTTTCCCACAGTGCCCTGCTTTCCCCCAGGAACTCCGTAACAGTATCCATTCAATTTAAAGGAAAAAATTCCGCAAGTATTTGAGCAAAAGAAATGGCTTCCACTCCAATTTTAAATAATGTCCCAGAGCAAATTCAAGCCTTGCCTGTATCAAGGCCTTTTTGAAGAGAATCAGAAGGAATCTTGTTGTGAGGTCACACATAAAAACTGAGCTGTTTTAAGATGCAATAAATCTACTTTCTCACCATGGTTTCCTAAAAAGGCTGACAAGACTGACTGAGAACCAGAAATATCAAAGCTCACACTTTATCGCACAAGCAATGATTCCCCGCAGGCCCCAGTGGTTCCAGGTATTGCTTAGTTTCATCCAGAAAACATCAAATAAACCAGGAAAATGACAGCTCAAAAAAACTTTGGGATAAGCAGTTCCCAATTTAATCCTAAAACAAAACAACAGAAGACAGACAAAAGAACTGGAAAAGAAGAAATCAAGTGATGGAACAATTCTATTCTAAATACCTGCCTGTGTTAAAACCCCAATTGCACGAATACTGAACAAGGTCTCATCCTCAAAAAAAACCCAAACACCAACCAACCAACCCACCATCAAATCAAAAGTTTCAAGGAAGCAAACCATAATTATCAGTGTTCTTTAAGTGCAACTTGTTCTACAGACTAGGAAGCAGAGTAGCAAACTTTCAAAAAGATGTAAACAAACTAAGAAAATTAAGGTTATGACCACTTCCAGAAGTTGTGGCACTTTTAAATATACACAGAGCAGTACAATCCCCTTGAACACAACTCCCCTTACACAGGTGTAAATATTTTTATATCAAAGGAGTTAATTCTCTCAGAAGACAAGTAAGGCCACACCGATATAATGCATCTTTGCGCCCGTAAAACTACATTCATGCAAGGTGTTGTTCTAGTATAGTGACTGTAGCAGATGAACGAGAAAGCAGCGCAGTCCTACCTGAGATATGTACTAGTAAAAAGCCTTCCTGTAGAACGGAAACAAATTACACTGATGTTCACTGGGATTTAAATTATAAGTCACTAAGATACTTTCAAATTTGAGTTTTTTTCTATGAGCTCTGGAACAGGTCCTGATAGAAACCTGGTAGAATACCAGCTCTGTGCCTGGCATACATGGCATAAACAATAAATAATTTGTACTACCAACTTTGCTAAAATAAACTGAAGACTCTAAAAGCTCTCTCTTCAAAGAGGCAATGCAATTCCTTTTAATCCGGCCGTCTCAATTCATTTGGATAGTTTACAAAGGACATGCAAGACCAATATTGTTGATTATTAATACACAAAGTCATGAATTCCACTATCGCCAGGGACAGCACACAACTTTTCCCCCCCCCGCCCCAAGTCCCGGCCATGACCATGCTGGCTTTTATTTTTCAAGCGGTTTTAGTTACTTTGATAAATATAAAGCATTTCCAGTTTGACCTCGTACCATCGTACACTGACAATGTCCTTTGATTCTTTATCACGCCCAGAACTACAAATATGGCAACTGGATTTTGAATGTATCGCGAAACCAAGATTTTAAAAAATCCAGGAAACAAATCAGAATTGGTATAGACTCACCTACAAATATTTTTAAATGTAAAATTGAAAAATTATATAAAGACAATTTGAAAAGTGATTCCTATAGGACTCTGCTCAGTCGAAAAGCAACCTTCAGAAATTAGTATAACAAACCAAGCACAGTATACATTAACACTGTAATCATAACTTATACAAATTAATTAGATATGACATAATATGAAAAGCCAATAAAAAAATAAATATCATGAAACAAAACAAATATGTTTTCACTAAGTCATCACAATCCCAAAAGTCATAAATCAAAGAGTTATCAGCCACCATCTGAAAATATTTTTAATTTCTTTTTTTTATCATAACGGCACTGAACCTGGGCTAGCATTTTGTTACAGATTCAGTATGAGTACAGCCTTGTTTATTAGGCTTAACAAACACCACAATACATGTTCATACACCAAATTTTAAGCTGGTGACGGATCCTTTTTACAGGGAATTGCATTTTTCTTTCCAAAGAAAAATTTGGCTGGGGCTCGTTCCAAGCTCTTCGCAATGGGAATCTCCCCAGTGAGATCTGGGAGCTTTGCATTAGACCTCCTGAATGCTCCTTACAACTAAAATGTCCGTCTTCGACCTCACGATGCACAGGAAAAGCCCCGAACGTCCTTCTACCCCCCATCCCCCTCTACTTGACAAATTTGTTTTGTCCCAGTTCAGCTGCACATGCTTAAATATTTAGCTTTTGATCATAGCCGAAAGAAAAAATATTTTCCATTTGGTTACCAATGTTTTACAGATCTCTTCACTTAACAAAGGATGTTGTTAAACACACATGCTGCACAACTGCAACATCTTACATCTTTCAGCTCCAAATAAATTATATAGGCATATCAGACTTCTCTGACTTCACCCAAGATGAAAGAACTATTAACTCTTTAGCCCATGAAAACGCCTACAAATTTGACTCCTGACTTGAGAAAAAGCCGTGCCGCTGAAGAGAAGTTCAGCTGAAGTAAGTAATTACTCATCACCGTTTCAAACACGCCGAAGTCCCAGCTATGACTATCCTGGCAAGGTAAATTTCTGTGATTTAGGTTAACTCATTTTTTTTAGACCACAAAGAGACTAAGTGCTCACTCCCTTCTTGATTAACTCAAGAGACAAAGGAAATGCAGGCAATAAGTTAAATGCCATAGTGCTGTAATTCTGCAGTCTTTAGTCCCTAAGTGATTTGGGGCTATTTTTGTTTGTTTGTTTGTTGTGTTTGGGGTTTTTTTTAACAGATTTGTACTGAGTATTTTTCAAATTCTTTCACATTTAGTTATCCTTTGTGTACTGTCCATTTCTTAGACAATGACGGAATTTCCTTTCTTTTATAATAAAAAAATTTCCCATTACCTAATACATATAGGACTTCAATCGTACCTATAAACCTTAGAAGGCTTACAATTTGGAAGCGTGGACTTTTGTAGCAGTTTCTTTTATGGTTTTAATCCCGCAAGCAAATCTCTCTCAGTCCTTCACTTCTCAAGCACTGCAACTCCACAAAGCTTATTCCATCAGAAGCAGATATTCACAATCCACGCTGACACAGGGACAGGCCAGAGCTTGGGCTTGGGCTAGAAACACAACCTTGAGGGAAAATTCATTAAAGATCCCAGGCACAAAGAGAAATAAGGCTTTAAGAGAACGGTAACCACAAGAGTCTTGCTAGCATCACTCAGAATCCACTGCTGAGTCATTTGAGGATTATTAATGATTATTTAATGAATATATATTAGTCTTGCAAAGACAATGTTTGCTATACTTGACACAGATTAAAAAAATTTCTCTCTTTTTTCCCATGGGGGCGGTGAGAGTCAAAACAGCTGCTGGGACGCACCCCACCCATCAAAAATACTAAGGATCCCTTAGCCTAAAGGTGACATTCAACGCGTATTTTTTGATGCTGACTTAGTCATACATGCTTCTGGATGTTGGTAAATATTCAGGCTAATATTCCTTTTGGGTTCTAAAGGGAGCTTTCTTTTCTAATGCTTCCTTTCTGTACAGAAAGGGATAGAAATCTCTTTCCTTGTCCTGGCAGACTGAGGTCTGTGGAAGTCACGCCATTGACTCCAATGCGAGCAGAATCGGGCCCTCCCCACGTAACTGCAAGCTGCCACACACTGAGCCCATTTGGGACGTTCATGCCTATTTTGGCCAAGCACTCAATTTCACTGTCTACGCAGTAGCGAGGGATCAGCTCTGAAAAATTCCCTTGTCAGCAATATCTTGATTAACAACCAGCTCTTCTTGTATAAAAATATGTCAGCAATTAGTTAGAGAAGGCAAGGAACGTCACGCACAAATCGATCGGAAGAAATAAATGTTGAATGAGGTTCACACCACTCATGTAACTTCTTCCCAGAAGCTGGTCATCATGGGTCTTAATTCTGACCCGGCCTCCTCATCACTTCTGGATCTTTAATAATTAGTATTTACAAAATAAATATTGAGGTTGGAGGAAGACTCATGCTTGGACCAAGGATTTACTCTACTCATCAAACCCTTAGGTAACCTAACAGCAAGTTTTCTATTAGCACAGCTCCACTAAGACCCGAAAAGTTCCTTCTTATTTATATTCAGTGAAGCATTAAAAACAAAACACCAAACCTAAGCCAAAGTGCAGGCCTTGAATTTTTAAACACACCTTAATACAAACGCAGAATGGACATTCCCAGGAAAGAGAAAGGAAAACTGCAATTTTATGACCTCAAAATATACATTATTTTACCAGGAATTAGTCCTTTACAAATATTTTTCAACAGTTAAGATTTTTTGAGGAACGTATTTTTAGGTTTCAGTTCTATCATCTGCTTCTCTTAAGACATTAGGTGCCACCATTGGAAGCGCGGCCTTATGGGAAGAATATAAATCTGGAAAACTGCCTACTTCACCAGAAAAAAGGTGGGTTTTTTTTAAATTTTTTTTTAATCTGGAATGCATTATAACAATGATATTTTTACTTTTACCGTGGATTTTTAAAAGCTCACGTTACACCAATCCGTTTGTGAAATTCAGTAACACCCACGGTCAAGACCCAATCGCTCATATTTTTGCCTTAAAATCAGTGGTGTCTGTCCAGGACAGAGATGCACTTGCATGGCTTTATTTGCGGCGTCTATGTCTGCAAAATCAGGAGGAGTATTTTCACATCTGCTCTGTTAGAAAGAGCCTAACTTCTTTCAAAGGAAGAGAGAATTTAGGGTAGAAAATCCTGCGCCTCGATAGCGGTTTTTCTCCTTTTTCAAATTTTCTATTCGCTTCTCTGCGCTCCCACAGACGGCAATGAAAAACCCACGGACGGTTTCAAGGAGCGCAAGATCACGGCCGCTTCCTAACGGACCTGCGCTCCCGTGAACCGATTATCATTTCCACCGGTTATTTATTCGCCAACACCCCGAGGGAGATGAGAGCCGAATCCCACCGCCGCACGCCGAGATGGGCAACGCGGCCCCCGAGCTTTAACACATGCCATCTTCCCCCGGCCCTGGCAAACAGCGGGCGCAAACGCAAACCCGTTGGGGCCGGGGCGTGAAAACTGGGGGTCGTGGCAAGGACCGCGTTTGACGGGAGGGTCTCCTCCGCTTCGGAGGAGGGGGACGCGCAGGACTCGGCTGGCCCCGCCGAGGCAACAGAGGCTTGGCTCGCAAACCGGCCGCCCCGATGCATCGGCAGGGGGGCTGCTCCGCTCCCCTTCCCCTGGGAAGAGCCCCCCCCCTCCCCCGGCAGGGTGCGGGGCGGGCTGCGGTGCTTACCGGCGCAGGAGTGCAGCGGTTTGGGCCGGACCAGGAGGGACGGACAGACGGAGTAAAGAGAAAGTTTCTCGAAGTAATCGCAGGTCTCCTTGGAGAGGATCTCGTCGATCATGAAGGTCTTGTAGCGCCGCCTGCCTGCCTTGGGGCGGCCGGCCGAGGCCAGCCGGGGCTGCGCTTGGGGCTGGGGCTGGCAGTGCATGGCGGGGCGGCCCGCCGGCCCCGGGGCTGGGGGGCTG